>NC_056743.1:1461717374-1462017374 GCF_019279795.1 Protopterus annectens
ATCCAACCCTACTCAAGTAGCAGGTCCCTAAGGTCATCAAATAAAGCACTCCTGAAGGTCAGTCGGTCAAACAACACATATGGTGACTCCTTATTCTCTCATAAGATTGCAAAGATTTGAAACAGTATACCACAATACATTCTTGATACTGAAAACACATCCAAATTCAAACAACTACTAAGGGAACACCTCAAACAAACATGGGTGCGCTCCTGCAGTAGACCTGCTTAATCATTGGGTAAACATCCATATAAGTCTGCCATCCAACAGTGCCTTTACCTTTTCCTGTTCTCCCCCCCATTCCCCCACCATTCAATAACTTTAAAACCTGCTGCCTGTCTACCACCCTCCCACTCCTACTCTCTCCTGCTTTCATAGCTTAAATCAAATCCAACTTCATGTTCTTTACTGCTTTCATATCTTAACTCTAACTCAACCTCGTTCTCCAACTTTAGATTGTTTTTCACCTAAGGAAACTGATTTTACATTCTACACTACTACTATTCTTTAATGTCAAAACTATTGTGTGCAAGACTAGTCTGTACTAATCTGCATACTGATAGCCATTATATGTCTGTAACTAACACTTACTTACTTTAATACTATGCAAATGTTTGCATCTGTGGAGCTTTTCTCTCCGGGCCTCTGCTAAAAAGAGGTTTGCTAAGACTCAGTCAGACTTTCCAGTAAACAAACAAAAAATAAATAAATGCAGATCTTCTTTTTTAGTGATGTCAAACTGACCTTTACTCTCTGATAGCATAAGAATATCCAAAGATAGCTAAGAGTTTGAAGTACCAGGTCTTTTAACCTTGAGTTCCACAATCAAAACATTGTCCAGAAAGGTTTACATTTCAGCCTAGACACCATGTCACTATGGAAATTTTCACTAGTGTTTTCAGCATCATTAAGGATTTCATGCTTGTGAAATGCTATCGTGTTGTAAGGCATGCTTCTAGGTATGGAACCTTTATATAGTACTCTCTAGATCATTTCCCTGTCTTAAAATATTATTCTGTCTAGCCTACATTTTATACCACACTGTCAAAAGTCATTCAGTATTATCATATAATGTTTACTATGTTTTTTTTCCAACGTTCAGTTATTACCATTACATTTTTACACTGTTCCAAATCCCTACTTCTAGTTTAATGTACAGACTGATGTTTATTGCTACCTGGACTAAACCTGAAATGATCCAGAAGGATCAGTGTTCCTCCCTACTCATCGAATAAAAAATAAATAAATAAATAAATAAATAAATAAATAAATAAATAAGTGGATGAGGCTAAATCTTAAAGCAGATTTACATGTAATAGATATAGGATGCTATAGTTACGCATCACATTAGGAGCTTCTCAGGCAGCATAGACATAGGCTAAAAAAAGGACTTCTGGTATACAGTTAATAAACATGTAAACTCAGCAAATTGCATATTTCTTTTCCCACACCCACTGCTCCTACAATGATGTTATGGGAAAAGGTTAGGATACATTTCCACACGACTATTTAAAAATGCAAAGAAAATATTGAGACCTGCCAGTGCACCTGCAATTAGAGCCCTTGTCCATATTGGTGTGAGACGTACCTCCCTGGACTACATGAAAAGAGACATGGAAGAGCTCTCCGATCTCATAGCCCAGGCAGGTATGATGCTAGCTCTGAGTAGCATTCTGACATCGCCCAGAATGATACTGCAGTACAAGGGCAAAATGATTTACTTCAACAATTGGCTAAGCTTCTGGTGTCATTCTAAGGGGATCCAGTACCTGTCTGCCTGGGCGACATGGGTGACAGACCATGATGCTTTGCCAGAGATGGCCTGCACCTGTCACCCCTGGGATTCTGGATACTGGCTAAGGCTTTTGCCACCCCTGTAGTGCCTTTTTTAGGCAAGGTTCAAATGACAAATTCACCACCATAACAGGAACAGGCAAGAAAAAACCGAGGGTAATGCTACTCAATGCTAGAAGTCTAAATCTCAAAATGCACTCACTCAAGGCACTCCTTAAAATGGAGAACATTGATATCTGTGCAGTGACTGAGACCTGGTTCAAGGTTCCAGAGAGCACCCCTGCACTACCAGGCTATAACTCATACCACACTTTTCGACCATGTAACCTGGACCGGAACACCAAAGGTGGAGGTGTGTCCACATTCAATAAGGATATCAACAATGCATAATGCATCCGAGGTTATCCAAGTGCAGTTAACTCTGGGCAAAACTGCAATCCAAATTGTAGCTTGCTACAGATCCACCACCATGCCCCAGGATTCCCACTCCTCTTTTCTTGATATACTGGAAAATATTAGGGTTCAACCAAACACCCTAATAATGGATGATTTCAACTATCCCACCATTAACTGGGAAAACTACTCGAATACCAACTCCTTTGCTCAACGCTTTCTGGAATTCATAAATTCCAATGTCCTGGATCACCTTATCCACACCCCCACCAGGGGTAGCAATATCCTAGGCCTAGTCATTGAGAATGACTGACTGGTGTTCCACACCTGAAGTCAACTCCTTGTTGGTCCGATCTGACTATAAGCTAATCATCCTAGATATCCACCCCCCCCCCCCATTAAGGAAACCATGGTAAAAAAATTCTCCAAAGCCAACTTCATTCTTCTTAAGACAGAAGTAGGGAACTTCATGACACCCATGCAGATGGACAATACAGTTATGACTGCTGAATCCTGCACAAATGCATTCTATAAGCACTTACACAAGTGCATGGATCGTGCTATCGCAAACAGAATCAAGATGCTATCTTCCAAAAACAAGAAGCCAATCTGGCGGTCCCCTGCCATAAACAAACTGTACAACAGAAGGAAGAAACTGTTGCAAAAGAGAGTAAAATCCCATGAGTGGAGGAGTTCCCTGGTCAGCCTCAGTAAGAAGCTGAGATCCCTTATAGGATCCTCCAAAGCTAGCAATGAAAACAAAATCACCACTGATTCTAAGGACAACCACAAAGCATTCTATAGCTATGTCAAGAATCTCAATGGCTACTCCCAGTTCTGCTCTGAGTTACAGCACAATGGCACGAAAATTACAGAGCCAACTGATAATGCCAACATCCTGGCAGATAGGTTCAGTGCTAACTTTACCCCCCTCTCACCCCTAAAGGGCCCATATCTATACAGGAAGAATGCAGAGTCCCTGTAATCACAACTACGCAGCTAATAGCTGCACTCTCTAAAACCAAAAACACAGCATCCATGGGACCAGAAAATATCCCAGGCTGTGTTTTACACAAACTTCAGAACAAACTGGCTCCCACCTAAGCACCATGTTCAGCCATAGCCTCACATCAGGCTTTGTGCCCACTGAATGGCATACAGCAACAGTTGTCGCACTCCACAAAGGTGGAGCCACCACTGATCCTGGGAACTATCTCACTATAAGCCTGACGAGCCTGGTCTACAAGGCCATGGAACTTATCATCATGGAACTCATAAACAAAGACATTGATAACCTCCGAACTCTGGATCCCACCCAGTTCAGGTTTGTGAAAGGCACATCATGCCTCCTGAACCTGATCAACTTCTTTGAGGTAGTCACCAAAGCCGTAGACGAAGTAAGGTGGTTCACATAGCCGATCTTGACCTCGCCAAGGCTTTCAACACCATCCTCCATTCTGGAATTACAGCTAAACTCACTAAACTAGGTATAAATCCCTACATTACAAGATGGGTTGCCAACTGGCTCACTGACAGAACCCACACTGTAAAAGTTGCAGACTCCAAATCTGACTTCAGACCAGTGACAAATGGAGTACCACAGGGTTCAGTCCTGGGACCTCTCCTGTTTGGTATATACTTCTCTGAAATACAGGCTAACACAGAAGGTCTCTGGCTAATGAAGTTCACAGATGACTGCAAACTAGGAGCCATAGTCAAGTCCCCAAATGATGTGGACATTCTACAGAAGGGCCTCACTGAGACAGATGCCTGGTGTCACAGCCATGGCCTCAAGCTCAATGCCAAAATGTGCATTGTCATCCCCTTTGGAAAAAACTCTGTACCTATAAACTACCACATAGGCAGCAGTCTACTTAACACTGAATGTGTGATAAGAGACCTTGTGACCTAGGCAGACAGTAGTCTCTCCTTTGATAATCACACTGCCACAGTAGTTAGGAGGTCCTTCTATGTGACACACCTCATCACAAAAGGTTTCTCATCCAGGAAAAAAGAGGTCATCGTTACCCTCTACTCATCACTCATCAGACCCATTATAGAGTACAACGCCCCTTTTAGAATGTACCTCACAAGACATCTGCAGTAGCTAGAAAGGCCACAGATGTACCTCACAAAGAGGATTACTGGCCTCAAACAGATGCCCTACACTGACCATCTCAAAAAAACTCCAGCTTTACTCCATAGCATATCGCCTACTCCAAGGTGATCTCTGCCTAACATAAAAAGCTATGTCAAACCCAGAGCTGTTGGACATGCTACACCTAAAGAAATCCCAGTCCCTCCAAGCTACATGCTCTAGGGACTTAAATCTTGTCACCAGAATAAACAGGACATATTGGAGGGATAGATTCCTTTCCAAGAGACTTCCCATACTCTGAAACAAGCTACCCATCTATGTCAAGCAAAGTTCCTCATTAGCACTGTTCAAGAACAATCTTGATGAGTGGATAGGAAATAGGAAATACACCCCGGGGATCACTTCTGTGGCTCTGCTTGACAGGGGCACAGGAAAATAACTTTATTGGGTGGCATAAGCCAGGGAACCTTTTTGGCTAGGCTTACTTTGGCTCTTGGGCTGATAGACTAGTACCTACCTATGAACCTATAATACTGACAGCTATCAGTTAGCTAAAGGTGAGAAAAATTAAAAGAAGAACAGTTGCTGCAGGCTTTTCCACTGTGTGTGTCATACACCCAACATGCTATTCACCTGGGACATGATTCCCTGGCACACTCCATCTGAACAGAATCTTCTGGAAAGGCAACAGTGAGTCATATGGAAGGAAACACTCATGAGCAGTTACTTTTTTTTTTTAATTTTAAAGTATTAACTTGTTACATCCACTAGATGCAAGTGCCATTGTTTAGGAGTAACCCAGGGGCACTCTTTAGTTGACTGACTTGGAGACAAGTACATAATATTTAGTTATTTTTATTTAACATTTGTTAACCAGGAAAGTCCAACTTGGAACAAAGCCAATTTTCAGCGGAGGCCCAGGGAGAAACACTCTAGACGCATGTCTTTGAAACATTTAAACAAAGAGTGATGGCATCAGAAAAAGCCAAGACGGAGCTTGTTGGTGATTTATAGTGTTAATCGTCTATGCTAGCACCCAGATGTAAAGGAGGAATAAGTACAGAATTAACCAGCTTTAAAACTATAACCCTCCTGAACCCACCTTCATAAACCTTGTCCACAAAAACTTTTTGACTTCATTAATACACATACACTTCTCACTACACAATCACATGGTTTAGACCGAATGCATGGAGTCATTACATACCTTATCTTTATGACAAGCTTTCTGTAGTTAGACATTAATAATGTTTCTGTATATATAGCTATCATTTCTGTATGCATTGACAGGGTTTGCTAGAGTAATGCCCCTACAGACCTTATCTTAATGACAAACTTTCTGTGGTTAGACATTAATAATATTTCTGTACACATATCTATCATTTCTGTACTCATTGACAGGGTTTTTAGAGTAATGCGCCTAGACTTGCCCAAGGCATCTGCTTAGTACATCAGCAATACCTCCTTATTAACTAACAGTCTCATCTTGGCATGGGCCAGACACAATGTTTTCTGTTTTTTAACTGTTCCAGTAAGGAAACATGACATAACATGAGGCTGTTTATTCCAATTTGCAGAAACCTTTAGTGTCTAATAGAAGTTGGTGTTTGGCTTATAATTATAGGAAATGAAGAGAGGAATGCAGGGAAACTTTTTAATGATACTCAGCAAGTGAAATATTCAGAAGACTCCACCCTCTTTTCTCCAGGTGTTACTGCATAAGAAGCAGGAAATAAGTTAGTATTCAAGTTGTCAAGACTCAGGACTGCATTGTGATACAGCCAAAACTAATTGTATGTCGTGTGTCATAAAAATACAAAATAGATACTTCATTTCTCTTTACTTTGTATCTTTCAACCAATCTGTGATCAGAGTTATCATCTTTGTCAAGGATTTAGAAATTCAGTGACTGTTACTTTACCAGACCTCAGAGTAACAAGTTTTGTCTTGAGTTAACCAGTTCTCCACTTCAAAACAAATCACAAAAACAGCTAAAGAAGCAGACTGGAACACATCCTCAGTGTTGTTGTTGTTGTTGTTTGTCTTTCAGCTTTTTCCCGGTAAGGGGTCGCCACAGCGGAACTCCGGTCCGCTAATGATTGGCAGTAGATTTTTACGAAATGCCAAGGTGCCAGTTCGACGCCCAACCTTCAATTAAGGCATGCCCAGTTACGCACACATGTCTTCTGACACTACCCAACCACGGGGAGGACAAGAAGACTCCACACAGAAGACACTCTCAAGCCACGCCGAGAATCGAACGGGAGAACCTCTTGTTGTGAGGTAACAACGCTACCACTGTGTGCCAGCTAAAAATATTTAATCTATAAGAAGAAACTAAAATGTATATAAAACAAGGTAAGCGGTTTCACTTGTACAAACAGATGCTTCATCTTATCATACCTCTCAGCTGTACAGATTTGTGCCTCATATGTTTGGTCTGTTTCTCATAAACTTGTGTTTTTCTTGCACATTGTTGATAAATCATTGAGGGTTGAAGTCAGAAAATAATGACAGACATTTCAGTTTCAGAATTCATACCCTTCAGAAAATTCATTCTAATGCAAAACATGTTATTCTAGCAACCTCACAGCAAAAAATAACTCTAGCTCTTGACACCTGACTAAATTTTAGATCTTTAGAACCCTAAATCTACTTTATATTTACATCCACTGATCTATTTCTCCTTCTTACTATCTATATATATTAAAAAAAAAGTGTGTTTTTATATATATTCTTTCCATGTTATACCACTAGATGTACTTACATAACTGCTATTTTCTTCATACTTTCCTTTATCCTCAATTACTGTACATTATGCTAGTATTCTCTCAGAATGTCACTTGTAACAATATTTTTGTAACAATATTTTTACCATTTATGTTCTACTTACTGCATTTTTACACTTTATAACTATGTCACCAGTTATAATGTTTTATTTTACTCTGTTATTTTCAAGTATTTCTTTAATGTAAATTCATTTTAACTTTGGAGCTTATCTCCCCGGGCCTCTACTGAAAATTGACATATATCCAGCTAGACTAGCCCGGTCAACAAATGTAAAATAAATAAAATAAATAAATAAAAACTTTCTAAGTTTGCAAGAGTAATACTTACATGTCCTACTTTTGGGGCCTTTGCCATTATTTATAGGTTGTCCAGAATTTTTGCTTTAAGAGGTAGCATAACCACGTTTCCACTCTTGAAAAAATACAACTTTTCTCATCTTCACCATTCTACCTTTTTTAATCATATATATCTTTATTTAATATGTACACATAGTGGCATGGCTAAGACACAGCAAAGGGGGGCAACTGCCCCAGGTGCAAAATGTTAAGGGAGGATGATAGACCAATCCCAATCATTCTTTCTTTTTCATAATGGCTTGTACATAGATATATATATATATATATATATATATATATATATATATATATATATATATATAGTCCCTTTTAATTATTCAAACTTTTCAAAGTTCAACTGTCATATGGTCGACACCATATGATTGAACTTTGAAAAGTTCGAAGGTTCAAAGCAATGGCTCTGTATGGTGCAGCATGGGACAATTTCCCTTTTCTGCACTGAAGTGCGATCTCAAAGTTGTTATATTAAAGTAGGGGGGTGTAGGGGTACAGGGGGGCTTGCCCCCCTGCCCAGAGCGTTCAGGTAAGTTTTTTTTTTAATTTTTTATTATAGTTTCAAAGTTTCAAACTTCGCTCATATGTTGTCAAACAGGTCCCCTTTGATAGATTGAACTTTTACAATTTTGAACCTCATATGGCCGAGAAGATGTTTATTTTTGTTTTTTTTTTTACTTTTTTCTTCAGTGTTTGAACTTTTACAAGTTCGAACATATGGTCTCGGCCATTTGTGGTTCAAATTTGTAAAAGTTCGATCTACTGAAGTAGATCTTTTGTCAAACATATGAGGTTTGAGGTTTTGAAACTTCAAATATAAAATATAGACCCATATAAATATATATATATATATATATATATATATATATTTTTTTTTTTTTTTTTTTCTAAAACCTGAGAGTTGCAGTGCTTCATATGTGGTATAAACTGGTATAAACTGTAGCAACTGCTTGATGAATCTTTCCTCTTTAATTAAAACGTGAGACCTTTAGCTCTCCCTGTGTGGTTTAGAAAATGGTTTCTTTCTCTCTATCTACCCCTATCTGCTTATTAAAACCTAACCATGCAGTGCTCTGTGCATGGTGTAAACTGTAATAACTGCCTGGTACATTTGTAGCCAGGGGGTTTAAAAGAAAAAAAGTTTTTTTTTTTTAATTAAAACTTGAGTGCTGTAGTGCTCCATTCATGTTAAATACTTGTATAAATAGTGGCAAGTGTGTGCTACAGTTTTACAGAAAAAAAAAGATTTGATTCTTTTTTTTAACCAAAACTGATCTCTGTTGTGGTCTATGCATGGTATAAACTGTGGCAACTTCTTGCTACATTTGTAGCTAGCAGTTTGCTAGTTTAAAAGAAAAAAAAATGTGTTTCTTTTTTATTTTCCCAGCTAAGACATGAGGAAGGTTTGGGGCAGAGCCCCAGGTATCTGATTATGGACATTTTTTTCTCTTCCATTGAAGAGCTGGGGCAGGAGGATGGGGACAGGTATCTGGCTACATGGCACCAATACAAGGAGTGGATCTTTTTTCTTTTTTATTTTTTGCCTGGTCTCTTCAAAGCTGGGGAGGTGGGGCACAAGTATGAGGCTCATCCAGCTACAATTCTTTATACATATATGCCTTATACATTTCTAGAAATCACCCACTGCCTTGTTTACCTATCATACCTTAGTTTTCTTCTAAGTTCTGCTGCTTCTTAAAGAATCAGGATGTCTTTGTTTGGGGACATATTACGCTTATATAGCTGATATTTGCTCACCACACTGAGGTATTTTAATGACTATTTCACCAGCTTTTCCTTCTTCACTATTTACCAAACGTAACATTTAATGAAAGATAGATTTATTGTGTTAGCTATTGGTGTCATTCTAAAGGGATCCAACATATATAAACCTGGGAGGAGATTATCAATGACCCTGTCTGCTTTCTTAGAGATAGACTGCAACCCTTTCCTCAGGGCTTCCATGCATTTCACAAAGTACCGTTTTAGGTTTGTTCAGGCTCCTCAAATTACCTACATGGATAATCAAAATCAAAGCTGTATTAAGGTAGCACTGGTCAATGCTAGAATACTAAACAAGAAGTTGCACTTCAGGCATACAGACATTTTAATTCTTGAAAATATAGATACCTGCATAGTTACTGAAATGTGATTTCAGAAAAGCAAGAGTACCACAAGGTGCTGGGTTTTAGTGCTTACCACTCTTTCAGACCCACTGTGGAAAATTATAGTGTTATTGGTGGGAACATGTCTATAATCCTAAGAAGTCATCTCACCTCCAGACTATTAAGTCATGACAATGCCTTTGGAGTTCTCCATATCTTTTTCATAATAAATAGGACTCGGTATCATATAATAGCCAACTACCTTAGCCCCCTACATGTCATCTGCTGCCCATGAGGCACATCAAGTCAAATTGACACCCATTTGTTTTGAGGCTAACACTATTCTCTCAGGAGACTTCAACTATCCCACTATAACTGGGAAACCTACCCACCTCAAATATATATGGACAAAGATTCATGGCCTTTGTTAATTTCAGCTCCATAAACCAACTGGTTCAGGTCCCAAGTAGAGGTTCAAAAATACTGGACCTGGTTCTCACCAATATTGCCACCATATGCTCATCACCTACAGTTACTATATCACTGGCCAAATTAGACCAGCATTCAATAAAACTCACTATGAGATTAATATCTGACATCCAAAAACCCTCTGTCTTTAGAGACTACTGTAAAGTAGCGCACATCCAGCTAATTGATGACCTGGTGAAATACAACTGCCCTTCTCATCTTAATGCCCCATCTCGCATGCTCCCACATTTGTGGATAACTTCTATTCTCAATGTAAAGCATGCATTGTGGCATCTGTTTCCATAAGACACAAATACAATGCCAAATTCATGAAAAAATACTATAGTGGAACCCTAATAGAAACAAACTGTACAATAAGAGGAAGAAAGTCATAGCTTGTAAAAGCATTCTTAATGCCATAATCGTGAGATGAACTCAGAAACATCAACAAAGAATTCAGAAATAAAATAAAATCCTCAAAAGTAAGTACAGATTGAGAACTGCTACATCTGTTGAGGACAGCCATAAAAGCCTTCTTCGGCTATGTCAGAAACCTTAGAGGTAATGGCCAACAATGCTCAGAGCTAATAAAGAACTGCAGCAACAATTACAAATCAAACCAAAACTTGTTATTG
This sequence comes from Protopterus annectens, assembly GCF_019279795.1. Taxonomy (NCBI): domain Eukaryota; kingdom Metazoa; phylum Chordata; order Ceratodontiformes; family Protopteridae; genus Protopterus; species Protopterus annectens. Next base: position 1,461,728,008 of record NC_056743.1, read on the forward strand.
TGACAGATAATTAATGTAATAACATCACTTCCTGTTTTACGGGTTTAAAACCAGGATGTTGGGAGGCATCCTGGTTTTCTGAAGAAGTTCACGATAAGAATAAAGTGAAAGAAAGCGCTAGTTTTCATCTGTTTTTGTGGCTACTTTCAGTTTCCAACAGTCGCTAATTAATTTTTATGCAAACAATTACAAATCCCCTGAAGGCATAGCCAACACATTAATGGACAAATTCAGCTCTAACATTACTCTCCAATCTCCCCCATACCACATCTTCTGATCACCTCCAAGCAGATTTGGAATGCTCTCTCCAAGATATAAAAACACTTGCTACAGTGGTCTGAAAAATGTGCCAGGCTGCCTTCTTGTCAGCACCAGATACTGTCTGGAAGACTTTCTACTAAGCCTATTCAACTTCAGATTCTCCACTGGGTTCATGTCAGAGGAATGGAGAATTGCAGTAGTTATCCCATTCCACATGGTGAGGATCCACTGCTGATCCAGGAAACTACACACACATAAGGGTTGGGAGTGTGGCTTAATGGCTAAGGTGTTTGCCGTACAAACACAAGGTGCAGGGTTTGAGTCTCACAAGGGATAATTGGCTAGGCTTAAAATGGCTCACAAGGGCAGTTAGCTTAGTGCTGAACTATAAGCATCATATAAAGCTTATTCACAAGGACAATGGCAGTCTACAAGCCATGAACCCAAGCTGGTTTGGATTTGTTAACAGCAGATTCGGCACCCAAACCTTATTGGTATCTTTAAACATGTCAGTGACCCATTAGACTTGGACAGTTTGTTTCACACTACCGTCCAGCATCTGGTCATGGTCTTTGATGTGAGCCCACTTTCTGGCATTTTTTACAAGAAAACTAAATGTAAATCCATATGTTATCCATTAGACAGCCTTATTGGTATCTTTAAACATGTCAGTGACCCATTAGACTTGGACAGTTTGTTTCACACTACCTTCCAGCGTCTGGTCATGGTCTTTGATGCGAGCCCACTTTCTGGCATTTTTTACAAGAAAACTAAATGTAAATCCATATGTTATCCATTGGACAGCCAGCTAGTTGACAGAACCCAATCTATTAGCATGAGGGACATGCTCACTTTCAAAATAATAGCTACCAGTGGTGCTCCCCAATGGATCAGTCCTAGGATCATGTTTATTTGGTATTTCCTTCTCTGATGCAAGACCGACATCAAGGTCAGTGGCTGACCAAGTTTGTAGATGACTACAAACTTGGAACTTTCATTAACTCCCCATCTTACTTCCAAATTCCTCAGAGGGAACTAACATGTGTCAATACATGATACCAAGAACATGGCCTAAAACAAAATGCCAAGAAATGCAACACTGAGTCCTTAGGCAAAAGTGGCACCCATGCATTTGCCACATAAGTGACACCTCTTTAAAAGCTAACTCAGCCACTGGAGACCTGGACACTTTCTTTGACAATGAGCTATACTTTGATCACCTTTATCAGTTTCTGTTAGGAAATCATTCCACCTTGCCAGACTAAACACCAGGAGTTTTTTTTTCCCAGATCTAAGTAAGTTATCATCCTTCTGTACTCCTCTCTCATCAAGCCTAAATTAGTGAATAGTTTGCACTTGAAACATTATTTTCATTGTAAGTCATTATTGCTGGAGTACTATTTCATTCATTGTGAAAGCACTGTCCTCAGCCTTGCAGTGCAGTCAAAACACACACACACACACACACACACACACACACACACACACACACACAATCTCCCTCTCTCTCTTTCTCTCTCTCTAAATAAATAAATAAATGTAACTTGTTCTTATAAAAGTCAAGGTAGTTATTATTTCATACAGACACCTTTACTGGCCACAATTTATAACTGTATTATTTGAACTATGTAGCAGGTATAACACTGGAGATAGTTTATTTTTCAAGTTAAGTGCTGTTTGTTTAGACTGAAAATGTCACATCAAACTTCATATTCACCTTAAAAGGAGACAATCATGCTTTTATGTAATATACTTCTCATTACTTGCAATTCAGTTCTGCAATCAACAGTATACTTTTAAAGTTTTTCCATTAAACACAATATTCCTTATAGTTCAATTGCTCTGTATTGTACCTCTGGCCAACCTGCATTGCAGGTCTCAAACATATCTGCAATAAAGCTCCTGGTACTCTCTCAGTAAATCCACAGTATGGCTCATGGTACTAGCTCAGTAAATCCACAGTAAGGCTCTTAGTACTCCTTCAGTAAATCCACAGTAAGCCTCCTGGTATTCCCTCAATAAATCAGTAGTAAGGTTCCTGGTAATCCTTCAGTAGATTCACAGTGAGGCTCCTCATATTTCTTTAGTAAATCCACAGAAAGGCTACTTGTACTCTTTCAGTAAATCCACAGTAAGACTCCTGATATTCCTTCAGTAATTCCACAGTAAGGCTCCTGGTACTCCCCTCAGTAAATTCACAGTAAGTTTCCTCATATTCTTTCAGTAAATCCACATTAAGGTTCCTGGTACTACTTCAGTAAAGGCAGAGTAAGGCAACCCGGTACTCTCTCAGTAAATCTGCAGTGAAGCTGTTGGTAATCCATCAGTAAATCTGCAGGCTCATGGTACTCCCTCAGTATATCTGCAGTCAGGCTCCTGGTACTCATTCAGTAAATCCACAGTAAAGCTCCTGGTGCTCCCTCAATAAATCTACAGTAAGGTTCCTGGTAGTTTTTCAGTAAATCCACACTAAGGCTCCTTGTACTCCTTCAGTAAAACCACAGTAAGGCTCCCAGTACACCATCAATAAATCTACATTAAGGCTTCTGGTACTCTCTCAGTAAATCCACAGTAAGGCTTCTAGTACTATTTTAGTATATCTACATTGAGGCTCCTATTAATCCCTCAGTAAATCTACAGTTAGACACCTGGTACTCTCTCAGTAAATCCACAATAAGGATCCTGGTACTCCCTCGGTAATTCAACAGTCAGGTTTCTGATTCACCCTCAGTAAATCCAGCACATCAAAACAGCATTTCTGGCATAACAAATAGTGACTATACCACAGTGAACATCCACCCAGCAGAGAGGCCTTAGTTCTATACAGAATGGGTTGAGTTATAGGACTGGGATAACCCATCCACATTCCCAAGGTTCTTGCCAGGCCTATGTCTAATGGTGAAATGAAATGGCTGCAGTGAAAAAAGCCTAGTTATAAAACTTAGTGTTTACACCTCTTTGCTTTTACAATTTACATTTTCAATAATGGAATGAAAACAAGGAAGTACGCTAGATTGGCTTGAAATTAAAAATCATAGTGCTGGACAAGGCAGAGATAGGTACAAAAGCAATACTGGACCATGCCCAGTTAAAATAAAAAAAATTGAGGAAGACACCTAAGACAAGCCAAAACAATGGAGAAAAGATGAATTCAGTGGCCCAGAAGAGAAACTTGAAGACAGGGATAGCTAGACTTTTAGAAGAAAATGTGAGATATAAGGAGGAGGAGTTGGGACTGGTTGGGATGTGATAATCACAGTGATGAGAAGATAGTTTTATTTTTATTTTATTTATTTTACATTTGTTAACCGGGCTAGTCTAGCTGGATATATGTCCATTTTCAGGAGAGGCCCGGGGAGAAAAGCTCCATACATACTAAATTACAAAGAGACAATTTATAAAAAAAAAATTAAATTAAGTACAAAAAGAATATACATTTAGTAACATGAAAAAACAAAATACCTAAGGAATACTTAATACTTGAATCCGGGATAATAAGAAGGGAGGAAGAAAATTACATCAGGGATGCAACAGGAAGTTAAAAGAAATACAGAAAAAGATGCATAAGGGAGGAACTAAAAGAATTAGAGACTGATGCATCTGGAAGGAAAGAAACAAAGATGGAAGAAGGAAAAAAAAAGTAAAATATAAAATAATTATCAGAAAAAAATGAACTGAAAAGAATGAACATTTGCTGGTTTATGGAGAAAAGAACATTGCATGGAAGCTGAAGAAAAAACAAAAATGGAAAGCTAAGAATAATATTAATAAAAATGGGAAGAATGCATAAATAAAGAAGAAAATGCAGAAGTTTTTCAAAGAATACTATGAACCGTTATACAGCCCAGCAGAGCACTTGAAAGGCAATAAAAGGCAGTCATGTGAAGGTTAACAAAGTACTTACAAAAGTCTTACTAAGAAGACAATGGAGGAAGATGTAGAGACATCAATAACTGGATTGAAATGGGGAACAGTAATTGGATTAGATGGGTATTCCACGGGAACTTACACAATTTAAAATAAGAAAATGAAATGGTTTTAGCAATGGGAGGAAATGGGGAAGTTTGCTCCCTCCATGAAAAATCTGAGTGCAATCCTTCTACTAAAAGAAAGCAAACAAATATTTGACCCAAGAAGCATTTTGGCCTATATCCATAACAACAATGCATGCAAAAATAACTGAAAATATTAGCTACTACAACCAAGAAACACAAGTTGGGAGTATGTACACAGGGCATCCAATTTTTATACAGTAAAGCAGTTTATTGAAAAAGTGGACACACATACACACACACACACACACACACACACACACACACACACACACACACCAATATTTATGGATAGATGTGAAGCTGCTGAATTGAAAACAGCAAGAGTAATTTTTGTATGAAACTAAAAAAAACATTGGGCCAGATTCACGAAACCTCTGTGTAAGACTTAATATGTCTTACTCGGAGGCTGCAGTTGAATGGTATGATGTCAGCATGCCATGAATATTCATGAGGGCACGCTGACTCATCCGTAACTCTTACATGGACTGAGTAGGCAAGCAGTCTAAAAGTCCACACCCCTTCAAGGTTTTAAAAAGCATAATGTCAATAGACAAGAGCGAATCCGCTCAAATGTACATGCAGCCAACACCACACTCCCTGACACTGTAAACCCCCATCAGAGTTATAAAACAGAAGAAATTATTTTATTTTTTAAATCCACGATATAGCTGCCCATATTTGTGCTTGTTTGCGTGGGTGTGCCCATTGTTTAACCACAGTTATCAATTGTGACAATGAAGAGCATATAAGAACTATTTATGCAAATTAATCCAGATAGCAATAGCGTAATGGTAGAGCGTATGCACAAAGAGAAGGCATTCACGGTTCAAGTCCCACCACTCCCCTTCTTATTTATGTTTTAAATCAGTATTTGAAATAATACCAGACAAATATGATTAAAATGTTATTAAAAGCAGTGACATGGCCAATGTATCAGCGAACAAAATATATATTTTTAAAAGGCCCAGATATATAATATCCTGCCGTTAAGCAACGTTTTACACAGCTAAACAGAGGTGCCCATAGTTTAATAGCGCTATACCCATCTAAACAGAGGTGCCCATAGTTTAATAGTGCTTTATCCAGTTAAACAGAGTTGCCCATAGTTTAATAGCATTTCACCCAGTTAAACAGAGTTGCCCATAGTGTAATAGCACTTTACCCAGCTAAACAGAGTTGCCCATAGTGTAATAGCACTTTACCCAGAGCAATAGAGTTGTCCAACATTTAAAAATGCTTTTCCCAGTGCAATGTGTTTGTGCGGATGTGTGCGCTGCGCCAACCAGGACACCGTAGGGCACAGGGGAGCAACGTAGAGCTAAGTTGCTTAAACGCAGCCACACCCCTAGCCTGTCTAGACAGTATTGAAATAAAAGAATGATAAGGTTTAAACCCAGGACCCTTTAGACCATAATCAAAGTACAGAACCACTAAACCATGACAACATTGGGGAAACAGCCACTATTAACATACATAAATTTAGGAATGGTAGTTTAACCATTACTAAGCAGGTCTGCAGTCAGCTGAGAATTTTACAAAATGGCCATTCACAAAAAAGTGCGGAAAATGCGGCATATTTAACCCCACAGGTGGGAATACATGCCATAACTGATTGTAGCGCACATCTGCGGTCAGAATGTCTGGTGTTGGAGAGGGAGTGCGCTTCCGAGTGCAGAGATGGGGCACCGAGGAGTGCAAATACATGATTTGGCTCCTAGTCCACTGTCATGAGGCAAGACTCCTGCATGGCCAGTTCCAAGGGATGGAGTACAAGGCAGAGGCATTAAGGTTCCTGGTACTACTTCAGTAAAGGCAGAGTAAGGCAACCCGGTACTCTCTCAGTAAATCTGCAGTGAAGCTGTTGGTAATCCATCAGTAAATCTGCAGGCTCATGGTACTCCCTCAGTATATCTGCAGTCAGGCTCCTGGTACTCATTCAGTAAATCCACAGTAAAGCTCCTGGTGCTCCCTCAATAAATCTACAGTAAGGTTCCTGGTAGTTTTTCAGTAAATCCACACTAAGGCTCCTTGTACTCCTTCAGTAAAACCACAGTAAGGCTCCCAGTACACCATCAATAAATCTACATTAAGGCTTCTGGTACTCTCTCAGTAAATCCACAGTAAGGCTTCTAGTACTATTTTAGTATATCTACATTGAGGCTCCTATTAATCCCTCAGTAAATCTACAGTTAGACACCTGGTACTCTCTCAGTAAATCCACAATAAGGATCCTGGTACTCCCTCGGTAATTCAACAGTCAGGTTTCTGATTCACCCTCAGTAAATCCAGCACATCAAAACAGCATTTCTGGCATAACAAATAGTGACTATACCACAGTGAACATCCACCCAGCAGAGAGGCCTTAGTTCTATACAGAATGGGTTGAGTTATAGGACTGGGATAACCCATCCACATTCCAAAGGTTCTTGCCAGGCCTATGTCTAATGGTGAAATGAAATGGCTGCAGTGAAAAAGCCTAGTTATAAAACTTAGTGTTTACACCTCTTTGCTTTTACAATTTACATTTTCAATAATGGAATGAAAACAAGGAAGTACGCTAGATTGGCTTGAAATTAAAAATCATAGTGCTGGACAAGGCAGAGATAGGTACAAAAGCAATACTGGACCATGCCCAGTTAAAATAAAAAAAATTGAGGAAGACACCTAAGACAAGCCAAAACAATGGAGAAAAGATGAATTCAGTGGCCCAGAAGAGAAACTTGAAGACAGGGATAGCTAGACTTTTAGAAGAAAATGTGAGATATAAGGAGGAGGAGTTGGGACTGGTTGGGATGTGATAATCACAGTGATGAGAAGATAGTTTTATTTTTATTTTATTTATTTTACATTTGTTAACCGGGCTAGTCTAGCTGGATATATGTCCATTTTCAGGAGAGGCCCGGGGAGAAAAGCTCCATACATACTAAATTACAAAGAGACAATTTATAAAAAAAAAATTAAATTAAGTACAAAAAGAATATACATTTAGTAACATGAAAAAAACAAAATACCTAAGGAATACTTAATACTTGAATCCGGGATAATAAGAAGGGAGGAAGAAAATTACATCAGGGATGCAACAGGAAGTTAAAAGAAATACAGAAAAAGATGCATAAGGGAGGAACTAAAAGAATTAGAGACTGATGCATCTGGAAGGAAAGAAACAAAGATGGAAGAAGGAAAAGAAAAGTAAAATATAAAATAATTATCAGAAAAAAATGAACTGAAAAGAATGAACATTTGCTGGTTTATGGAGAAAAGAACATTGCATGGAAGCTGAAGAAAAAACAAAAATGGAAAGCTAAGAATAATATTAATAAAAATGGGAAGAATGCATAAATAAAGAAGAAAATGCAGAAGTTTTTCAAAGAATACTATGAACCGTTATACAGCCCAGCAGAGCACTTGAAAGGCAATAAAAGGCAGTCATGTGAAGGTTAACAAAGTACTTACAAAAGTCTTACTAAGAAGACAATGGAGGAAGATGTAGAGACATCAATAACTGGATTGAAATGGGGAACAGTAATTGGATTAGATGGGTATTCCACGGGAACTTACACAATTTAAAATAAGAAAATGAAATGGTTTTAGCAATGGGAGGAAATGGGGAAGTTTGCTCCCTCCATGAAAAATCTGAGTGCAATCCTTCTACTAAAAGAAAGCAAACAAATATTTGACCCAAGAAGCATTTTGGCCTATATCCATAACAACAATGCATGCAAAAATAACTGAAAATATTAGCTACTACAACCAAGAAACACAAGTTGGGAGTATGTACACAGGGCATCCAATTTTTATACAGTAAAGCAGTTTATTGAAAAAGTGGACACACATACACACACACACACACACACACACACACACACACACCAATATTTATGGATAGATGTGAAGCTGCTGAATTGAAAACAGCAAGAGTAATTTTTGTATGAAACTAAAAAAAACATTGGGCCAGATTCACGAAACCTCTGTGTAAGACTTAATATGTCTTACTCGGAGGCTGCAGTTGAATGGTATGATGTCAGCATGCCATGAATATTCATGAGGGCACGCTGACTCATCCGTAACTCTTACATGGACTGAGTAGGCAAGCAGTCTAAAAGTCCACACCCCTTCAAGGTTTTAAAAAGCATAATGTCAATAGACAAGAGCGAATCCGCTCAAATGTACATGCAGCCAACACCACACTCCCTGACACTGTAAACCCCCATCAGAGTTATAAAACAGAAGAAATTATTTTATTTTTTAAATCCACGATATAGCTGCCCATATTTGTGCTTGTTTGCGTGGGTGTGCCCATTGTTTAACCACAGTTATCAATTGTGACAATGAAGAGCATATAAGAACTATTTATGCAAATTAATCCAGATAGCAATAGCGTAATGGTAGAGCGTATGCACAAAGAGAAGGCATTCACGGTTCAAGTCCCACCACTCCCCTTCTTATTTATGTTTTAAATCAGTATTTGAAATAATACCAGACAAATATGATTAAAATGTTATTAAAAGCAGTGACATGGCCAATGTATCAGCGAACAAAATATATATTTTAAAGGCCCAGATATATAATATCCTGCCGTTAAGCAACGTTTACACAGCTAAACAGAGGTGCCCATAGTTTAATAGCGCTATACCCATCTAAACAGAGGTGCCCATAGTTTAATAGTGCTTTATCCAGTTAAACAGAGTTGCCCATAGTTTAATAGCATTTCACCCAGTTAAACAGAGTTGCCCATAGTGTAATAGCACTTTACCCAGCTAAACAGAGTTGCCCATAGTGTAATAGCACTTTACCCAGAGCAATAGAGTTGTCCAACATTTAAAAATGCTTTTCCCAGTGCAATGTGTTTGTGCGGATGTGTGCGCTGCGCCAACCAGGAGACCGTAGGGCACAGGGGAGCAACGTAGAGCTAAGTTGCTTAAACGCAGCCACACCCCCTAGCCTGTCTAGACAGTATTGAAATAAAAGAATGATAAGGTTTAAACCCAGGACCCTTTAGACCATAATCAAAGTACAGAACCACTAAACCATGACAACATTGGGGAAACAGCCACTATTAACATACATAAATTTAGGAATGGTAGTTTAACCATTACTAAGCAGGTCTGCAGTCAGCTGAGAATTTTACAAAATGGCCATTCACAAAAAAGTGCGGAAAATGCGGCATATTTAACCCCACAGGTGGGAATACATGCCATAACTGATTGTAGCGCACATCTGCGGTCAGAATGTCTGGTGTTGGAGAGGGAGTGCGCTTCCGAGTGCAGAGATGGGGCACCGAGGAGTGCAAATACATGATTTGGCTCCTAGTCCACTGTCATGAGGCAAGACTCCTGCATGGCCAGTTCCAAGGGATGGAGTACAAGGCAGAGGCTTGGAACCGGTTAGCTCATGACTTCACCAGTGCCACAGGCGTTCCCCAGACTGGTGAGCAGGTCCATCACCACCATGTGGACCTGAAGAGACGAAAGGAGGACCACCTGAACCAGTGGATACAGGAGGCCCGTGGGATGCGGGATGCCCCACAACTGAGTATGTAGCCATGAAATGCAGTATGTAAGGATTTAAAATGGAGTATGTATAATGGATAGGAATGTCTTAATATCCCTTCATTTACTTTACAGCTGCAGGTGACCGTGTTACGAATCAGCAAGCCTATGAAGATAGGCTGCTAAGGCTGCGCCGCCAGGCAGGTTAGTGATTATTCTGCATGTACTGTTATATAAAATATGGGAGAGAGCATGAAAGAAAGTGTTGTAGTCCAATAATACAGCCATGAAATGGACTGAATAAGTCATCTGCATGTACTGTCAGATAAAAACATTAGAGAGGCAGAAAAAGAGTGTAGTAACCCATTAAGAAAGGTAACAAATGTCTGGAATAATATCTCTGCAGGCGCTGTCATATAAAAGAATATGTGAGTGAGCCTGAAAAAAGAGTGTGCTAACCTATTAATAAAGGTATAATATGCCATGAACATGTCTGCTATATATATATATATATATATATATATATATATATATATATATATATATATATATATATACCGTTAAAACAAATAAAGGAGTGAGCCTGTGGAAAAGTGTGTAATGTCATTAATAAAGGTCTAAAACCCAGAGTGTGTCTGTTTCACTTAGTATGAAATGTTGTTGTACCCTTGCATTATAGAAATAGTAATGTGTTAGAAAGTGCTGGCAACCCAGAGTTCTGCAGTCCCATCTAAAGTGGGTGATGGAAGTGCTAGTAGCTGTGAAGTAAATATACAGTACTCAACAGTCAGTTACTGGCTGACATGTATAAGTAAATCTGGCACATGAGTAGCATGCTAATATGTTCCTCAGAAATGTAAGTGTGCTGCAATAAATGCAGGGTTCTGTACAATTTGAAGTGAAAATGTCATGTGAAAACATACAGATATATAGATAAAGAAATATAAGTGCAACCATGAAATATGTAGCAGTAACATCTGCATCCCAGACAGTTAGTATGTGAGATCTAGGTCAAGTATAGATTGAACTAGCCAAACCCACTATACAACCTAATGCATGGTGGCAAGTGTAATAATACATGTAGGGAATATGCACCTGCAGTCACCAGGAATGTAGTGTAGAGTAAAAGTGTTTATAAGATGTTAAAAGAGTTTTTTTCTACACCCTACTGTTTGTGCATAAACCATGCAATTCCACACTTCAGTTGGTATGTGTAATCTTAAATATTTGTTGGGATATATGTCCAATTGTTCTATAAATATTTGCACTCATGTTGATGCATGTGCCCTGTTCAAACACCACGTTCATGGTGGCCTGTTGCTACCAATCATCCCTGCATGTGGTTGGAATAACCACTGTTGTTCAATATATGCATGTGTTATGTTTGCTGTTCAACTGTTGGAACTGTGGTGTGTTGGGTTAATGGGAATATTACTGCATGCTGTTACAACTAATCTGGAATGCTGTTGTTTATGTTGTAATGGAACACACCTAATCACAGAACGTATGGGAAGTCCGGTCCCAGCGGACCCACCTGTCCCTCCTCAGTTGGCGAGTGCACCTGGTACCAGTGGCTCTGGTGCCCAGCCTGGACTCCCCTCCTCCACTGGTCCTGTGCCACCTTTGGGTGGAAGCACTGCAGGGGATGGGGCTTGTCCTCCCATGTGCAAGCATGGGCAGAGAAGGGCCACCCATCACCCTTGCTAGGGTCCGGGCTGTGGTGCTCAGGGAGATCCAGCATTCAGTCCCTGATCCCCTATGCCAGCTTGAGGCGAGCGTGGCACGTCTCTCAGGTGAGCCTGCCTGTCCTACTCAGCCCCCAGCACAGCCACCCTCGGGGCTGTGAAGGTGCAGTGGTGACTGCCCATGGGTGGGGATCTCAGTTCCACTGTTACCATCTGTGGGCTCATGGGCTTGCGATTTCCAAACATCTTTCCCCATCAATTGTGTTCATCCACCCCATGTGTCAAACACCGCCCCTGTATGCGTCTTGTTTGTCTTGTCTGTTTACCTCCTCAACCTACCTCCCCAAATATACCTACTTCCTCTACCTTACATTCCACTCTCACCTGAAAAAAAAAATAAAAAAAGGGCAATCTGTTCCCACAAAAAAATTACGCCCCATACATAGTTGCCCAATTCGCACACATGTCCACTGAACATGTAAACTGATAATTCTAATTGGCAGTACAACATATTTTGTTGTCCTCACCCCTCTCTCAGGGGTGGAAGGTTTCAAATTTCACAACAAATTTCATACATATGCACAGCTGTTGCTGGTAAAGAAATGGGCAGCTATGAACCTTCCCTACACCCATCCTGCACATCCCGAGCTGGTTTCCCTACTGTCTTTCCCTTTTTGTGCCCCCTTTTTCACCACTTTCCTATCTCCCCATTTTGTTTTCTTTAAAAGAAATTAGCACGGGGGTTAGCGGGAGTAAGCACTTTTAAGCAGTAGTTAGTGGGGGTGTGCGAGTGTGAGCTTGTGTGCGCTTAGCTAAGCATCGCTAAGCGTCATGCAAACCCATGCAAACCTGCTTACAACTGCTTAAATGTGTCTTAGTCACTCTGTATGACAAGGCCCTTGTACTGCTCAGCAGCAAAATAAAAAACCTTGTCAGTCTCAACCCCCAGGACCTTGGACTCACCATTCTGCATGAAGTACCACTACACCACAGCAGATATACAATAACTTAGTGCTGAAAGCAATTTATCATGCATTACCATGAGTGAATGTAAAGGGAAAATAGCAATGGCATAACACAAATCTTGTTCTGTGGGCCTTAACCAGCAGGTGTTGTTGAATTGCATGACATAACTGTGAAAAGAGAATCAGCCATGCTAGTAGGGAATAAGGTTAGAGTAGCAGCTTACAAACCCACACAGTATCAGGGCAGGATAAACACTGGCATATTTGCATAGGTCACAGGCCAGACCTCCCAACAGTGACTGCTCTACAGTGATGACCCTGAGTTGTAAACAAATGTTAGCTGTGCCCCTCTGACTCCCTGTGAAATGTACTAACAGTAGGCAGAAAGGTGTTGAATCTCACTTAATAACAAATGTCAATAAGTGAGAGTAGACACCGCTTGCACATCAGAAAAGGTGTAGTTATAGAAATGCTCTGAATCACCCAAGGTCTGAACTGCAAAATGTCTGAACTATATGACAGGTGTATCCCAGTTATATGTACCTTTCCCTGAGGCTGTTCAAATATATACGTGAGAGTATCTGAGACCTGGAAGAGTCAGAAACACACAGGCATATCAGCTTGTCTGCTGTTACACACTCTGCAAATAGCTGTAGAATGAATCCCACAAGCATGCCCTTATGTAGAAGTACATGTTATGAAGTTATGTGGCAGTACACTAAACACAGAAAGTGTGATAAGAGACTTAGGGACACAGGTGGACAGTGGTCTCACCTTCGATAACCACATCGCCACAACAGTCAGGAAATCCTTCTATGTGGCACACCTCATCACGAAAGGCTTTTCCTCCAGAAAAAAGGAGGTCATTGTCCCACTGTACTCATCCCTCATTAGACCCATTATAGAATACAACGCCCCATTTGGTATGTACCTCTCAAGACATCTGCAACAACTGGAAAGGCCTCAGAAATACCTCACTAAAAGAATCACAGGCCTAAAGCAGATGCCCTACGCTGACGCCTAAAAAACTCCAGCTATACTCTGTCACATATCGTCTACTCAGAGGCAATCTCTACTTAACATACAAGGCCATGTCAAACCCAGAGCTGTTGGACATGCTACACTTAAAAAAATCCCAATCCCTCAGAGCTACACGCTCCAGGGATCTAAACCTTGTCATCACAATAAAAAAAACATGCTGGAGGGATAGGTTCCTGACCCAGAGACTCCCCAGACTCTGGAATAGATTGCCCATACATGTCAAGCAGAGTGCCTCTTTGGACCTCTTCAAGAGGAACCTTGACGATTGGATGGGAGAAAGGAAATTCACTCCAGGGATCACGTCAGTCGCCCTGCTAGACAGGGGTCCAGGAAAATAAATAATGTGGGAAGAAATAGCCAGGGAATTGTTATGGCTAGGCTTGTATAGGCCCTCGGGCTGATAGCCTAGTACCAACCTATGAACCTATGAACAGAGAAATAGCAAAGGATGTAGCCATGTACTGCTAGCAACCACCTGTGACAATGCCATTGTTCAGATGCTGAAAAGACTGCTGTGGTGCACAGTCAAAGAATACTAGGCTGACCTCTGTCTACCATATGGATATGTCCACAGGTGGGAGCTACTCAGACAGACTACAAGCCTTCATAGACTTACAGGTACACAGCAACACTGCATGTTCAGTAAGATAAACATCACACGATAATAAATAATGCACACTGCAGTTCTGCACCCCTACCCAAAGGTACTATATACCCGTGTAGTCAGGCACAACCAAGGTTGTAGGTAGGCATGCACAGTAGAAAAATATGTCCAGTCATCCTGAGCAGACTGTGCTAATGCCAGCACAAACCACAAACTGTTCAGATGTGAGTAACGTACTAATGACAGTAAAGCAGTTCACAAACAGTGCATGTGCCTGATATTCATGATTGGTAGTACAACATACTTAGATGTCCTCACCACTTTCTCAGGGGTGGAAGGTTTCAAATATCCCACCTAATGTATTGCATATGCACAGCTATTGCTGGTAAAGAAATGGGCAGCTATGGACGTTCTCCACACCCATCGTGTACATCCCAAGCTAGTTTCCTTACTGTCTTCCCCTCTTTGAGCACCCTTTATCACCACATTCCTATCTCCCCATTTACTTTACTGTCAAAGACATGAACGCGGGGGTTAGCAGGAGTGAGCACTTGTAAACAGTAGTAAGCGGGTTTGCACCAGTGTGCGCATGTGTGCGCATAGCTTAGCATTGCTACGATATGATAAGCTATGGCAAGCTTAGCTTACCATTGCTAATGTAAAATAAGCTAAGCTAAGCTTAGCTTAGTATTGCTAAAATACAATAAGCTAAGCGGTGCTTAGCATCGCTAAGCGTCACGCAAACCTGCGCCAACTCACTTACAACTGCTTAAAAGTGCCTTTGTCACTCTGTATGACAAGGCCCTTATATTGCTCAGCAGCAAAATAAAACACCCTTGTCAGTCTCAAGCCCCACACCTTGGACTCACCAGTTTGCATGATGTACTACTAAGCCACAGCAGATATACAATAATTTGGTGCTGAAAGAAATATAACATGCATTACAAGGAATGAATGTAAAGGGAAAATAGGAAAGCCATAGGAATACATTGCAATAACCACTGTTTTATGCCAGTTCATTCCCTAATTCCAAAAGAAAGTACATACCCCCATGTATCCAGTGTTAGCATTAGGAGGTGTGAGTAAACTTACACACTGAGAAGAGTGTACTGGAAGAAGGAACAGTCAGGTTCCAGTACAACATGCATTTCACTGGCTACAACACAGCTTCAGATATGAGACATATACCAACCTTCTGACTGACACAACAGTGTCCACAGCAAACAAGCAAGGTCCCCACCTTGCAAAACTGAAAGGCCTATGCCTATCTAACCTATCATTTTATAGCAGTGTCCTGAAATCACAGTGAGAACTGCAATTACCACACAGCAGGCTGCATGCATTTACTAAATGGTGGGCACCAATTAGTGCAGAGGCCATCACATGCACATGTGCAGATACCTACAAAAACAGCCTGCACTTGCTGTCCACACATGCAATAATATCATTGCAGCAACTGGAGAGAGAGAGAGCGAGTGAGAGAGACAGACAGACAAACAGACAGACAAACGAACAAACAGAGGCAGTTGGAGACCAACCCAATAAATAACAACAAACAGAGGCAGTTGGAGACACCAACCCCCCCCCCCCCAAAAAAAAAAAACAGATGTGTTTAGAGACACCAACCAAAACAAAACAAAAACAACAAACAGAGGCAGTTGGAGACACCAACCAACCAAAACAAACAAAAAAAAAAAACAAACACACACAGGCAGTGGAAGACATCAACCTAAACAAATAAAAAAAAAAACATCAACAGGTACAACAGACTGAGGTGAGAAATACAAAGATAAGGTATGTAACACAGATGTATTTGCTGGCATCCGAATGATGTATCTGAAGGGTACTCTACATTCTGTGAACACTCCTTATGTGGTAGCAGTCCATATCTATATGTATATGCAGATGTGCATAGGGCAAGGGACATACTGCAACTGTTAGTGAAGGCTGGACATATATATGTATTTGAAGGTTGCTATGTGCACATATCTATGTAAGATGTAGTGTGTGGCATTGAAAACAGCAAGCAGTGCAGGTATATGTCATGTGGTGGTTAAATGCTGTGGGACTGAGTTACAGCCAGTGAGGTCTGCTACGGCTGTATGGCCTGAGGACAGCGAAATGCATTCTGCACAACACTGTGCAATATTATTACATAATTGTATGTCTCACAACTGTTCCATAATTGATATTACCACCATGAAAGGTGGGCAGTATATGTGCATATATGTGTATGTATATGTACAGCAGTGACTGTTTACAAGTATGTGTATATATATATATATATATATATATATATATATATATATATATATATATATATATATATATATTGTTAGAAAAATATGTATTAATATATATGTTTAGTGCTAATTAGAAGCTAAAAGAGTTAGCACATTTCATTCAATTTTACGTACAGCTTAATTCTGTATGAAATTATAAGATGCTTTTTCAAACTGCAATATGCTTTCTGAAATTGCAAGATGCACCCTGACCTAGTATTTGCTAGCACAGCAAAATTCATGTTATGCCTTTTGGAAATGTACTGAGAAGCAGGTGATTATCTGCTAGGTCAGGAAAATGAATGAATAGTGTATGAATAGAACAATACTTTTTTCTATAATGTGATTGAATATGAACAATCAGCTCTGTTCGTGTTATGAGAACATGCACAGCTGCGGAAAAGAAGAGATACATCAGACAAAAGACTGCTTGAAGAATCTGTACTTGCTTTGTGCTCGAATTAGCTACAGTACCTTGAATGGTAACATAACATAGTGGGAACTTGTATCTAACCGGTGGTCATCAAGGCCACATTGTTTTTCTTAGGAAGTTTTTCATAAAATTGATAGTGCAAGCAGAAAATCATGGACAAACAGCTGCTATGAAGTAATGACGTTAGAACTTGTGATCTGTTACGTCTGCTTGGTAGGCAATGTCTTGCTAGAAAATGTATAAAGATGATCTTGCTTCCTGATTTTAGTTAGGCAAACTCTGTATTAGCACGTTTTTGTCTCCTTGCTGCAAGATTAAAGTGCCTTAACCTGAACCTGTGGTGTATTGATCTTTTTGAAGTTTACTTTTCCTTTGACAGTTTGGTCCTTCGGACCGGAAACTCTCGCTCTAGCTCAGATCAAATGGGCCCGGTGGCATGAAACCGTACGGGGAAGAGGCCACATCAGTTCTTCTGCTCTGAAAGACCTCCAACTGAATTGTCGTTCAAAAGATGCCAGCCACGGTTTCTGATCTGCGATTGGAGGACGAGTTAACGGTTCCATCAGTGAGACGGTCAATCACGGAGGCTCAGGTAAGGAGGAATTCACTTTTTCTCTGTTTCAGATCAGGGACTTGTTACAGTATTTGTTTTTGTCAGGGAAATTTTGCATAAATCAAGCACAAAAAAGATTGCTGTCTTGTCATAGATCAGGGAAACAGGATAGGTAGGCAGTAATTCTAGATAAACTGTGAAAAAGGAAATTGTGGTACCACGTGATAAGAAGGGTTACATAACAATTTCTAACTAAGTTAAGACAACATGGGAAATAAGTGCACAAAAAGATCCCGAGATCCGCCATTAACCGAAGCCGTGAAATATATGCAATTACAATGTGCCGATAATGTTAGGTACTATTCAAAATGGGATAATAAATACAAATTTGATGGCAAATTAGACAAACCTTCACTTATCAAACTTGTCAAACAACTTAAAACAGATGCAAAAGGTCAGGTGAAAAAGCAACGCCAATTAGGCATTCCCCAGGCACACAGGTGGCTTGAGGAAGCAAACCAAGGGAACAAAAGATTAAAAATTCAAAAGCCATGTTCTTAGACAAAGAAGACAATAACCTAGTAATAGCATCGGCCCCTCTGCCCCCCCCACTTCCCTTACCAGAATATGAAGCAAATGGAGAAGCTGATCCACCTCCGCTATACCCAACTGTCCCTGCGAAATCAAAACCGCTTGTCAGAGATCCTGTCGAGACTAGGTCTCGAACACATAACTTAAGAGGGGATATTGAATTATATGAAATAAATAAAAATTCACGAGCTATGAGTGAAGAAGAGATATGTCCACTCATAAAAGTACCAAATCCACAGGCAGGACAGGACCCAATTCTTCTAGTGTATAGACCGTGGACACCGGAAGACATCCGGAAAGCCACAGAGGGAATTCCCCATCCGAAAGTTAATTTTAGAAAATTCTTAGAAGATTTACAGGGCATGAGGTTAAGTTACCATTTAAATGGAGAAGAAGTAGAGAAAGTAGTCAGACAAATCATAGGTCCAGATTGGCACATGATCAGTGGCAACTGGAATCCCAGGGACGCAGAACATAAGCCACTCCCACATAGCAACGCAGTGCTGGATAACAGAGTAAAAGGTCTGACAGACCGAATCTCTGGGAAATGGAAACCTAGGGCTGACTGGACTTGCATTAATCAATGCATCCAACAGGAAGGCAAAACTGTTGATAGATATTATGTAAGATTATTAGAGTGTTTTAATAACCATTGTGGAATGCAGGTACCTGAAGACCAAACACATGATTCCCCATATAAGCAACAACTAAAGAATGCATTTTTGAAGGGTAGTATTGCATCCATAAGTAGTTTCGTTACAAAGCACATGGTAGATCACCGTACAAGTAGATTACAGTCATTACTTGAATATGCGAGACATGCTGAAAGGCATTTTAATAGCAAAAAGAAAAAGAAAATTCAAGTATTTGCAGTAGAAGACGGAGAGGAAGTCTTTGTAGTACAGTCTGGGAAGAAGGGCAAGAAAAATGTCCAGGGAAACAAACAATCTGATAAGTGATCAGAGGAGTTTGAAGAGAGAAAGAAAAGGGGTGAATGTTTTAAATGCGGGAAAAAGGGACATTTGGCAAAGGAATGCAGGCAAAACAAAAAGGTAGCCATGGAATATAAGGAGGGTGAGGAATGACTATATGATAGTCAGGAATCACTAGAAGGGAATAACCGAGAAAAGACAAATGCAAATGTGATAGAAGGAGCAGAGAATGTGATAGAAGAAATAGAGGAAGTACAAGAAATCACCGATGGTGAAGAAAATGAAATTTTAGACTTGGCATTATTGAGCCTAGAGCTCTATTTATCAGACACAAAACAGGAAGTTACACTTCTGGTACAGGGGAGGTAAGTTAAATTCCTGTGTGACTCAGGGGCTTCACAGACCCTGATACATCCTTCCAAACTACCAGAAAATTCTGAATCACTTGATTATATATTAGTGAAAGCAGCTAATGGACAGCTGTATTGGGAGCCACTCTCCCATAGCATAGCAATAACTGACCCTGTTTCAGGGATGACCCAAAAGAGCAAAATTGTTGTTTCTGCAAAATGCCCAGTAAATCTTTTGGGCAGAGACCTTATGCAGATATTTGGCATAGCAGTAGTTCCAACTATGCAGGGTATGGAAGCACAGTGACAAATGGATACTTTTGTTGTGTGACCGGAGGGTGAAACATTTTATTGGTACAGCCAGGACTTGGTTACGACTGGGCCAGGGGCAGTAACTGAAGAACTGATAAACATAGCCATCAGTAAATACCCCTCCCTTGACACTGATAAACAGCATTTGTTGCATTGTACTCTATATTACTGTAGCACACCAGGACCTGATAAAGAATATGAGCACGAACTGTTTAGAAACCATGCTAACAGATTAGTATTACGTAATCTGTACTGGGACACAGAAGGGAACAGTGTAGTTAGCTGTTCATTGCCCAGGAATTCCTAGCACTTTATAAATCTAATTGATTACCACGTTAGTTTAACTAAAGACAAGAATGTGAAGTGGGCAGACCTAGGAGAAAAAGTCACAAGGTGGGAAAAACAGACAGAATTAGAACTGTCAGAACAGGGAGTACAAAAGCAGAAGTTGAATTGGATAACACAGACACACCCAGCTGTGCACTTGCAGGCAAGTGAGGACAGCTGAGTAGCACTCTTACTAGAGGAAGAAGAAAAAGCCTTATAAGGCATACCAGAGACACTCTGGTCAACAGGGAAATCAGATATAGGACTTATTCATACAGCAGGACCAGTTACTATCACGCCAAAATCAGCATTTAGACCTCAAAAGAGACAGTATCTCTTAAGAAAGGATGCAGAAGTAGGAATCAAACCTATAATAGCAGCCTTACTTAAGGAAAGATTATTAATAGAATCTCCCAATTCACCATGTAATACACCCTTATTTCCTGTTAGGAAAGCAAATGGAGAATGGCGTATGGTCCAAGATTTACAAGCTGTAAATGACACAATTATACCTAGAGCACCTACGGTGCCAGATCCATACACCTTATTAAATGATTTAAAGCCTCAACAGAAGTATTTTTCTGTGGTAGATATTAGTAATGCGTTTTTCTCAATACCGATACACCCTGACAGCCAGCATTGGTTTGCATTTACATTTCAGGGGAAAAGGTATACGTACACACGACTACCACAGGGATATTGTGAGAGCCCAACAATATTCGCACAGGAAATGGCAAGTAACTTGGCGGGATTTATCCCAACGAAAGGCAGCCAGATTTTAATTTATGTAGATGACATTCTGCTGGCAGCCCCCACCCAGCAAGAATGCAGAGAAGATACCATAGCATAGCATTATTACAATTTCTAGCCACTCAAGGACACAAAGTAAATAAAAACAAACTCCAGCTTTGGAAAAAAACAGGTTAAATACCTGGGATATGTAATATCCAAAGAAGGCAGAATATTAGATGAAGACAGGAAAATAGCAATCTTACAAGCACCCAAACCGACTACCAAGAAGGAAATGATGTCCTTCCTAGGTACGACCAATTTTTGTCAGAGTTGGATTCCAAACTTTGCCTTGGAGTCTGCTCCACTGACCAACTTAATATACGAGAAGTCTATGGCAGCACAAGATTCATTACAATGGACACCAGAAGCAGAATAAGCTTTCTGCAAATTGAAACAACTAATAGCATCCTCATTAGTTTTAGGATTACCGAACTATCATAAACAATTTTTCCAAACTGTAGATTGTAAGCAAGGCTATATGACATCAGTGTTAACACAGCAACATGGGGACAAACAATGCCCCATAGCTTACTATTCATCACAGCTAGACCCAGTGGCGTGATCCTTGCCCCACTGTGTACAAGCAGTAGTTGCAGCTGCAATGGCAGTACAGGCTTCAGCCTCAGTAGTGTTATTCCACCCTCTCACCTTGAGAGTGCCTCATGCAGTCGCGATTATTTTACTGCAAGAAAAAGTAGCATATCTTTCTCCTGCTAGACATCTTTCCTGTATGACTATACTATTGAGCCAACCTCATATGACAATTGAATGATGCACAACTTTGAATCCGTCAACCTTGCTCCCAACCCCTGCAGATGGCAAACCACACTGCTGCCTGCAGGAGATTGAGCAAAAGACACTGACTAGAAAAGATCTCACGGATGTTCCCTTGGATGATGCCGAGGTGACATACTATGTGGACGGCTCATGCAAAAAGGGTCCTGCAGGACAGAATCTAGTAGGGTATGCAGTAGTCTCTGATACTGAGATTTTAGAAGCAAAGTCTTTACCACACAACTTATCTGCACAAGCAACAGAACTGATTGCTTTGACAAGGGCATGTACCTTGGCAAAGGGTAAATGTGTGAACATTTTTACTGACAGCCAGTATGCTTTTTCTACTGTACATGTTTTTGCGCAGCAGTGGAAAAATAGAGGAATGATAACATCTGTTGGTAAACCGATTAATCATGCGCAATTTATTTTAGATTTGTTAGAGTCTATTCAGTTACCTCAGAAAGTAGCTATTTGTAAATGCATAGCTCATACCAAGCAACAGGATAGGATTTCAAAAGGTAATGCGAGAGCTGATACAGCTGCAAAACAGGCAGCTTCAGAAGTATTTCTTCTGAGTGAGGAATTATGACCTTCTGAGATTTTAGATTTTGAAATGTTAAAAACAATGCAGACACTACAAATGTAGAAAAACAGAAATGGATAAAACGAGGAGCAATTCTTGAGAAAGGGCTGTACATCTCCAAAGAAAGAAAACCAATTTTGCTGTCTAACTTGTTTAGATATGCAACTTTGTTGAGCCATGGGCAGTGCCATGTCTCAACAGGAGGGATGGTGCAGTTAGTGAATCGAGTATTTACAACATTTACAAATTACACAAAAAAATTTTGTGCAGCATGCCATGTTTGTAACAGGCATCATGCACAGGGGGCACTGAAGCCTAAGCAAGGGAGTTTCCCTACACCACCGTACCCATTCCATACTATCTGTATGGATTTCATAGAACTAAACAAATGCAAAAATAAAAAGTACTGTCTTGTCATTATAGATATGTTTTCCAAATGGGTGGAAGCTTTTCCGACCAAAAATCCAGATGCAGCTACTGTTGCAAAAGTCCTCGTTAAAGAAATTATTCCTAGATTTGGCATACCGGAAAAGATCTATAGTGAC
Organism: Protopterus annectens; assembly: GCF_019279795.1. Lineage (NCBI taxonomy): Eukaryota > Metazoa > Chordata > Ceratodontiformes > Protopteridae > Protopterus > Protopterus annectens. The sequence continues at coordinate 1,461,750,585 of NC_056743.1, forward strand.
AATGGCACACACTTTGTAAATCAAACCATACAACAATTGAGCCGTTATTTCAGGATTTCCTTGAAAAACCATTGTGCATACCACCCCCAATCTGCAGGATTAGTAGAGAGGCATAATGGGGTTCTGAAAAATAAGCTTAGGAAATTGATTAGTGAGACACAGAAGAAATAGGTGCACTGTCTGCTTCTGGCACTGTTGAGCATGAGAACTGTTCCAAATGCAAAGGGGTTAACTCCTTTTGAAATACTGTTTGGGAGGGCATATTATATACCTCAGTGGAAACCTCTCATGCCTGCAGACAAGGAGGCTGACAGTTCACTTGCAGAGTATATGAGGAGACTTCTGAATAACAAACAGCTTCTGCAGTTAAATTCTGTTTCAGATAAAGAACAGACCAGACCATCGGAAGCAGTAGTACAACCAGGGTCGTGGATCTGGGTGAAGGTCATGAAGAAAATAAATTGGAGTTCTCCGAAGTGGGAAGGACCGTTCCAAGTTTTGCTGACAACACCCACTGTGGTCAAGATAGCTGAACGTGTGTCCTGGATCCATTTGATGCACTGCAAACTGGTCAAGAACTTTGAATGGACAAAAACCTTGTTACTGTTATACAACGAGAACAAAATGACCAGGTATAGAGTAAACAGGGATGCAGAACAACCTCAGAAAAATTGCATGATCATCCTGTTAGCTATACTGGTAACAATAATCTTTTTGCTGTGGCCTTTCCTTTTTTCAGCCACACGAGTTGAACTGAACAAACGTAATGCATTACTCATAGACTGGCATCCAAACTTTAACACTTACCAAGCAATTAAATATGTGTATGCTGAAACTTTTAATGTCTCAAACTGCTGGATTTGCACAGCTATACCAACAGCAAACGGGGGATTATTAATGACTGCTGTCCCCCTAGGGGTCAATGAGACCTGGGAAAATTTGATTTTTGATACTACACCTGTAAAATCACAAGACAAAATAGCATTGTACCTACCTGTTCCACAAAAAGGAATTGTATGTTTTTATAAAAATGACACTATTCAGGTGGGTTGGAGCAATGGCAATGTGACTGTTTCTTATAACTGTTATATCAAGGCTAATAAGGCAGAAACTATTTGTGATACAAACTATGACTCATATCTTGAGAAAATGCAAAAAACTGTTAGTGAAATATAGCATAATCCTGTTCTTTTAAAGCAACTTTCAATCATTGATAAAAAAATGTTTCATGCAGGGCAAGCATATATCAATACTAAAGTAGAGAATTGTTGTTTTTTTTGTGGGAAAAAGTCATACAAATGGCTACCTGAGAATTGGTCCGGCAGTTGTTTTTTGGGTTACCTGGTTCCGGCCATACAGCACACTGCAGCTTTGCCTCGAGGGAAAATTCGAAACGTCAGAGAGGTCAGCAGTAAACCTGGAAATCCAATCAAGAGACCCACAAATCCAGTGGGATGAATCAAAGCAGGATGGAGAAACCATAATTCCATGAAAAACAAAGATAAACTGACACACATGGACTTGAGTGACACTAATATATCATGGGCAGGCATAGCCCCTGCATATGGCACATTAAAATCGATTTGGGAGCTGAGAAAACTGTCCAAACTTCTCGACGTTATGAGCAATGCAACTTTTTCTGCTCTCGAATTAATGACTGATGAACTAAACGCTATGAGAACTGTGGTGCTTCAAAACCGCATGGCTCTCGACTTCACCCTAGTGGTGAGAGGTGGTACGTGCACTTTAATCAAAGAAGAATGCTGTTTGTATATTCCTGACAACCAGCATGAGATAAACAATCATCTTGAGGTGATTCAGCAAGTATCAACCATGACCAAACCAGGCCCAAACCCTCTGACGGACTTTTTCCAGAATTTGTTTGGGGGTGGGGTTCCATCCTAATGAATATCCTGATTGCCATTTGTGTGGGATTACTCCTATTAGGAGCATGCATCTGTTGTGGTATTCCCTGCATGAAAAAGTTAATCAAAGATTTTATAGACATGTCAGTTTCTGAGACTTTGTATCAAAGTACTGAAATTAAAGAATTGTTGAAAAGTGAAATGCTTTCATAAGTCTAAACTAAATGACTCTCTTAACTGCAAATCCGAAATGGAAAAGGTTAGGAGAAGAAGCAAACTGTTTATCCTTTTGAAAATAGAATAAAAAGTATTAACAGGGGGGAAATGTTAGAAAAATATGTATTAATATATATGCTTAGTGCTTATTAGAAGCTAAAAGAGTTAACACATTTCATTCTATTTTATGTAAAGCTTAATTCTGTATGAAATTATAAGATGCTTTTTCAAACTGCAGTATGCTTTCTGAAATTGCAAGATGCACCCTGACCTAGTATGTGCTAGCACAGCAAAATTCATGTTATGCCTTTTGGAAATGTACTGAGAAGCAGGTGATTACCTGCTAGGTCAGGAAAATGAATGAATAGTGTATGAATAGAACAATACTGTTTTCTATAATGTGATTGAATATGAACAATCAGCTCTGTTCGTGTTATGACAACATGCACAGCTGCGGAAAAGAATAGAGATACATCAGACAAAAGACTGCTTGAAGAATCTGTACTTGCTTTGTGCTCGAATTAGCTATAGTACCTTAAATGGTAACATAACATAACATAGTGGGAAGTTGTATCTAACCAGTGGTCATCAAGGCCATGTTGTTTTTCTTAGGAAGCTTTTCATAAAATTGATAGTGCAAGCAGAAAATTATGGACAAACAGCTGCTATGAAGTAATAAAGTTAGAACTTGTGATCTGTTACGTCAGCTTGGTAGGCAATGTCTTGTTAGAAAATGTATAAAGATGATCTTACTTCCTGATTTTAGTTAGACAAACTCTGTATTAGCACGTTTTTGTCTCCTTGCTACAAGATTAAAGTGCCTTAACCTGAACCTGCCGTGTATTGATCTTTTTGAAGTTTATTTTTCCTTTGCCATATGTATATATATATATATATATATATATATATATATATGTGTGTGTGTGTGTGTGTGTGTGTGTGTGAGTGTATACACACACACACATATATATATATATATATATATATATATATATATATATATGTATATATATATATATATATATATATATATATATATATATATATATATATATATATATATATATATATATATATATATATATATATATATATATATATATATATATATATATATATATATATATATATATATATATACAGATATATGTATATATATATATATATATATATATATATATATATATATATATATATATACATATATACATATATAGATATATATAGATATGCAGATATATACATATATACATATATAGATATATATAGATGTATAGCTATATACATATATAGATATATATAGAGATATATAGATATATACAGATATATATGGATATCTATGGATATATATATATATATATATATATATATATATATATATATATATATATATGTATATATATATATATATATATATATATATATATATATATATATATATATATAAATATAGTGACAGAGGTAGACACAGGGTCAGACGTATTGCAACAGGTGCCTGGTGACCAAGGCATGGACTGAACTCCAGTGTTGATACTGCAGTGCCATACCCCTTTCCAAAACACTTTACCCACTGACTACCAGATAGGTGGTTGCCTGACTAACACTGAAGGTGTCAGAAGGGAACATGGGACACAGGTGGACAGTAGCCTCCCCTTTGATATTCACAGTGCCACACTAGTCTTTTAATCTGTCTATGTGGTACGTGTAATCACAAACGATGTGTCATGTATGGAAATATAGGTCAGTGTCCCCCCGTACTCATCACAATGCCCCATGTGGTATGTACCTCACATGACAACTACATGAAGTGGAAAGGCCACAGACATGACTCACAAAGGGTAATACTGCCCTGAAACACATACACTATGCAAACTGACTCACATAACCACAGCTACAGTGCGTTGTATACTGGCCACCCAGAGGTTACCTCTGCCAAATATACAGAGGTATGCCACACCCATAGCAGTCAGACAACCACCATGTCAATACCTCACAATTCCACCGGGCTACATGACCTAGGTCCCTAGTCCCCGCAACATCACTAAACAACACATGCTGGAGGGATATGCTCCTATTGGCAAATATGCCATACTCTGGAGTAAACCACCCAGCATGAACAAACAAGGCTCCTCAGTAGCAGATGTCAGACATACCCCTGATGATTGTCTGGGGGATAGGTAACATGCCCTGGGAATCACCTCTGTGTATCTGGTTGACAGGAGGAAGTGAAATCTAATTACATGTATGTCACAGGCCAGGGTAGCATATGGCTAGGCTGCTGTAGGCCCCAGGGACAATAGTGTATTACCTACTTATGACACAATGCACACAGACATATACACAGTGCAATACCTGCTATGTGAGGTGGAATGAGTGTGACAGTGAATGTGTGCAAGGTCTGTGATGGTGTGATAGCTAAGTGTGAGGTTGTTTCTGTCATGGTCGTTGGTGTCTTAAGTGTGAGGCCAGAGAAAGATGTGTCAGTTATTGGGATGCAGACATAGTAGGATGGTATATGTTGTGACGTAGTTCCTTGTGTACGACTGTGGTGTCCCATCATAGGCTGAAGCAATACATGTATGCTCAGTAAGTGGTACTGCTGGTGAATCCAGCTGACATTTGAACTGTTGTAGCACCTGAAGCTGTAGGCCTAAACAGCACAGTATGGTGTATGCTCACATTCCTGGTAACACTGTCTTGTGTGTTTCCTGTAGTCTGCACAGATTACATTCCTCAGGCATAGGTATCTGTAAGTAGGGGCACACAGTACTGTAAGGTACATAGCAAATGCTCATCTGCAGTAGCATACATTTGTGTGTTGTATGAATGTCTGATGTGTGTGTAATGATGCCTGTACCATTCCCGCAATCACCTGTGTAATGCAGTGTTTGCGTGTGTACCTAGCAACATGTATATTCTTTTACAGCAGTATGCCAGCTATATTAACAACTGTGCACATATGTTATGTAGGGGTATGGCATCAACGACTAGGGTAGGTTGCTGGTTATCCTGTAACTGTACTTCACATTCATTGTAATGGATGACATTTTTCTGCATGCATTAGCTTAATATGTACCCCCCTGGCAAGGCTGTGCATTGGATCCCAAACAGTGAGCCGAGTACTGGTGTATACTGGTGTGTCATATGGAGTGTGGCACGCACTGTCAGCCAGTTGTGGGCTGAGCGCTGATATGTGTTATTGAATGTGTGTATCCTCTGACAGATGAACAGATGCTATATATGGCAGTTAACTGATATCTGTACTGTATAATGTTAAGTATGCCACATGACTTGCTCACACATATCGTTTACTTGTCTTCCAGGCTTATGGCTCATCACAGGAACCCCTGCTACACAGCTGCAGAGGAACAGAAAATCCACCACAGCCTGGTTCAGCACTATACCCTGCTGTTTTCAAGGGCCAGCCAGCACCAGCAGGAGCGTACGGCACTGTGGCAAGAACTTGTTCATCGGGTAAATGACATAAGCATGCATAACCAGAAATATGAGCAGGTACACCATCACTGCAGTGATTTAATTAGACATGCCCGGCGGCGTGTGTCTGATATCCACAGACAACAGCTTGCCACAGGTGGTGGGGTGGCCATACATCCCCCCTCACCAGAGTGGAGGAACTGCTGCTAAGTGTGATGGCTCCTGGCCTACAGCAACAACAACATCACACATGTGTCTTCATGGAGGCTGGAGCCACCCAGCATGGTGACATGGAGCGTGCAGGTAACATGCCCTAGCTGTAGACTACTGTTACCTGTATTGTTAGATTATGCATGTGTGAGATGTGCACTGTGTTTAGCAGTTGTGCTGCCTATTGTGTGCAATACTGATAATTTGAATAGTATCTGTACACCTATGCCTGTTGTTCTACTGTAGTTTAGCACACTCACAGTAGCAGTGCCACAGTTGTGGCCACTGACAAACTGTGTCATATTCTTGCAGGTCCCTCTGATGTGACAGCAGGGCAGACGTTACATGCTGGTGAGTGTGTTAACACTTTAAACTTGGTATTGAACTGTGCATGTCATAGGTGAGGTGTAGGCCATGTACACATAACACACCTATGCATAATGCATGCTGTGCATGTTTGCTGTGAGATGTGAAACATCTCAGTAATGTCAGTAGCTGCCTCAATCACATGCAATGCACAGAGCATCAGACACAAATGTGGCAACACTGTACTGCACATTGGATAGGCATAGTTGACACACATGTACACAACATAACACGTTTGACATATGCAGTACACCTCAACATGCTAGACATAGTGTAACCGGACACCCGCTGCCAGGTCACACTTCAATATCCCACATGTCATCCACACACCACACATACTATACCTGAGGGGTAGGGTCCTAGCATGGGGCTGTGCAACACTCCTCAACACATAACACAGTCATGTTAGGCAATGCTCCCTATTGGACACCTCACACACCCTTGTGCAACGTGGCTGTGTAATTGTGAACTCAGCCACAGCACTGCGGTTCAGGTACAGCATGCTAGGCAGTGGTCTAGCACACTTTATTGGCCTTGAGTGAACACATGATGCATGATGATGATGGCTAATGGTACTACATCCCATACTGTTACAATGGCCATGTCCAGGATTGGTATTCCATCACGTATACATGCACCACTCATCCCGCGTGTCTACATAGCATGCATGTGCTACACCTGTGTCCACAATTATCTGCTACAGACACAGACACTGCAATCAGACATGGAAATCCATGTGACACACAGATAACACACGCAGCCATGGAATGTATACCTGTGTGTGATGGTGCACAGGACATTGCAGAGCTTATAATACTTGCACAGAAATGTCATGTCCTTCTACACATTGTGTTCCAGGGTGTAGGCAATCACTGAACATGTACACACATGCACCACAGCCATGTACACTGTCATTAACTATGGCTGTCTACACTCACACTTCATGAACTTGATCAACACTTATTCTGCATGCTGACACGTGTGCATGACTGTTTGCCTTGTGATACTGTCACCTACCTTCAACCAGTATTGAGTATGATTTGGATTTATGTTGTGTGTGTGTATCTGCTGTAGTGAGGAGTGTGCATGTGTTCCTGTGTGCCACATTGTGTTCCAGGGTGTAGGCAATCACTGAACATGTACACACATGCACCACAGTCATGTACACTGTCATTAACTATGGCTGTCTACACTCACACTTCATGAACTTGATCAACACTTATTCTGCATGCTGACACATGTGCATGACTGTTTGCCTTGTGATACTGTCACCCACCTTCAACCAGTATTGAGTATGATTTGGATTTATGTTGTGTGTGTGTGTCTGCTGTAGTGAGGAGTGTGCATGTGTTCCTGTGTGCCTGTGAGCCTGTGTGCCTGTGTGCATGTGTTCATGTGTTCATGTGTGCATGTGTGCATGTGTGCATGTGTGCATGTGCAGACCATAACGTGTGTTTCCTGTCTTCCTCTCACAGGTGCTGAGGTAGGGCTTGGCAAAAGCAGCAGGTGACCTGAAGCCACTGCCATGGATAGTGGTGATGATGACACATGTGCACAGGGAGATTTGACAGGGTCTGTCGTTGGTCTACCAATGCATTCCCTGGATGGGACGCATATCCTACACAAGGGTATCATACAGACAGATACCTGTTGTGTGATACATGCTGTATAGCAGTAAGCCGACTATGGAATAGTCATCCTCATGTACTATACATACTATCCCATCAGTACCACACCAGTCCCTCAACATGTATGTTGGGTACCATTGTGTACATACAGACCCATGTTATGTCATGTGTCCCTTGGTATCCATATACCCATAGGTATTGTGGAGTCCGAAGGTGTATCACAGACATTAGAGGCCTGAATGCATATCCACAAGGCAGTCGTATACCTATAAAGACTGTCCATTCTTGGCAGACTTTGTTGTGTATGACTATGTCTGGCATATACCCCAGGCATATACCCTCATTCACACTACTGTTAAGTAACTGTCATGGGTGTGTGCCACAGATGACTTTGGCCACAGAACATGACAGTGGACGGCCATGTCACATACATACATATGTGACCTACGATCTGAGTAGCAGCGGCACAACCTGTCAATGGAAACAAATGTATTCATGTAGTATGCAGGCTTCACACCTATGTAGTGATTGAGGGGACATGTACACATATATATTTGCCACTCAGATACCTGATGTCTACAATGCACTTACTGTTGTCATCATACTATGTCATACCATGGTAAAAGCAAAACCCACACTGCGTTGACCAACAGTGACACACACAGCCAGCATTTGCAAGATTCAAACCCCTACCTAACTATGTTATGAAACTAGAGAGAGATGCACTAACATGGCGCACTATTTGCTTTACTGGCTGGTTTTGTTTCTCCTGCTGTATTTGTAGGATGGTGACATCATCAAACTTTCCAAAGAGGAATGTACCTCTTTTAGTGTGTTTTCACAGTCTCCAAAAAGGGCACTCCTTTCAAAGACAGTTGCACACATACACACTCACTGTTGGCAGGATTCAAACCCCTACCTAACTATGTTATGATACTAGAGAGAGACGCACTAACATGGCACGCTATTTGCTTGACTGGCTGGTTTCCTTTCTCCTGCTGTATTTGTAGGATGGTGACATCATCAGACTTTCCAAAGTGGAATGTACCTCTTTTAGTGTGTTTTCACAGTCTCCAAAAAGGGCATTCCTTTCAAAGACAATTGCACACACACACACACACACACACACACACACTCTCACTGCTTGCAGGATTTAAACCCCTACCTAACTATATCATGATACTAGAGAGAGACGCACTAACACAGCACACTATTTGCTTTATTGGCTGGTTTCCTATTTCCTGCTGTATTTGTAGGATGGTGACATTATCAAACTTTCCAAAGAGGAATGTACCTCTTTTAGTGTGTTTTCACAGTCTCCAAAAAAGGGCACTCGTTTCAAACACAATTGCACACATACACACACACTCACTGTTTGCAGGATTCAAACCCCTACCTAACTGTTATGACACTGGAAAGAAAGGCATTACCATAGCATGCTATTTGCTTTACTTGCTGGGTTTTGTTTCTCCTGCTGTATTTATAGGATGGTGACATCATCAGACTGGACATGGTGATGTGTGTACACTTTGTTTTATGCCATTCCAGGAATGGTCCATGTGGTTCAGCAGGTGTCAACAGCTTGAACATGACCTCAGTATCCTTACCTTGTGTGATCTATCTGTGGACACATTGACATTCCATCATATGGCAACACATATTTATGCACAGCTTCTTGGTTTTGTGGATACTACATGTGTCTGGGATGTTAATAAAGGGCTATTCAAAGTTTATGTGACACATGTGTAGATGTGTTCATTGATGTATGTCCTGGGTGGCTGCCTTACAAACAGTCTAGCATGTTTGGGAACCATGATCCGCACATGAATATATCACAGTTGGTAGGGTTGTGTGTGTGTCAGCTTCCAATAGCTCTGTTTATGACTGCAGCCATGATGGACTCCATGACCTTGCAGATCAGACCTCATGGGCATACTGGACTTGACTTCCGATGGTGTGTCGTGCACCAACACTTGTGGGGAGTGCCATAAGTAGCTGTGACACATTCAACGGTCCACATCCTGTTTAGGGGGTGTGGCTCCGCTGACTGTTCAGGTGAATGATCTGTTTGTTCTGTAGTTTGTGCATGACACATATTGGGGATCAATATATTCCACCTGCTGCCATGCTTTTGGCAGTGGGGGGTATCTGCTCATCCATTCTTCATGTGATATCTCCTGGGTATGATAATGTGGACTATTGTCAGTGGGGGATGGGTATGTACATATGGGCCTGTCTGTCATGATGTTGCATTGACACTCAGGTACAGTTGGCCCTGACTCAGGACATATATGTGTGTACATTGATATTTATGACATAGCTGAAGGAGGTGTCATGATTCACTCTGGACTCCTTCTCAGCTCCTCTTTACAAAACACTAACAAACGTGAGCACTAATCCCTGTTATACTCTTTTACATGCTTAACACCCTACTGATCCTTTGTGATCAGGCTACAGAGTATGTCATGATAATATCCTGGCATGTCCAGGTGTTGGTTTTTTGTGTACTCTTCAGTCCAGCTGGTGGATATTGTGATATTGACACAATGTCACATCTGCCTCATGTATACAGACAACCCTCTTCTCCTCCCGACAAACTCAGATATATGTGTGAGATGCACCTATATAGACATACAGGGAGCTGAACTCTCTCAACCCTTGACTAGCACAGTCTATCAGGTGGTGAAGGTAACCACACACACCACATATCAGTCTCACATATCCTCTAGCAACAGCACTCAAACCACATTAGCACACATTGACATACTCAGATGCTGTAAATGTACTCTACCTAAGCAGCAGAGACCTCCGAAGCAGACACACACACACACACCGGCTACCCCACTACAATACTCACATATCACTAAGTTCACAATGTCAGTGTGCCACACAGTCACTGCCCTTCGGGCTAAACAACACACCTAATACACTTGTAATAGGCAACACTTATGTTCAGACACACTGATGTACCACTCACCAGCCCTGACAATGAAATAGTCACTTTGGGCTGTCTGTTGGGTGCCAGGATCTGCCTCATAACACAGGCAGTCAGGTCACTCCAAAGCAAGTACAAGAGGTTCATAGGTTCATAGATTAGTACTAGGCTAACTGCAATTGCAATTTTTTTAAAGCCCAGCATCCCTTGTAAGACTCAAAAAACTGTACTGTGTGTTTGTGTGGCAGGGCAAACCCCACCCAGGCCACCCCACCCTCCCCCCCCTGACTGGCACCATCATTGTCCATGCTGGTGTGTGTAACCTTAGACGTTACTCCCTGGACCACATGACATGATACATGGAGGTACACTCTGATCATGTAGCCCAGGCCAGTATGACCCTGACCTTGTCTAGCATCTTACATCCACCAATTATGATGTCACAGTATATGGACACACATATCACATTTAACAGTTGGATAACAAATTTTTTTCATTCATAGGGGATACAGTGTCTGTCAGCATATGGTGACATGCTCAACATGCCACGTAGCTTCACTATGGACAGCTTGCACTTGTCACCCTTGGACTTTGGTATGCTGGCTAAGGCTCTTGCTACCACCAAAGTGCCTTTTTTAAGCAGGGCTCAGAAGACAAACCCACCTCCATAGACATTGCAGGTTAAATGAAACTAAGGGTAATGCTGCTCAACAACAGTTGTGTTAACCTCATATTGTGACCACTCAGGACTCTCCTCAGTATGGAGGAGAGCAATATCTGTGCACTGACAGAGACCTGGTTCAGGCTTGCTTATGCACACCAGCACTACCAGGTTATGTTTCATACCATGCTGTCTGAAAACAAGACTTGGAACAGACAACACAACTAGGGGGAGTATCCATATACATCACAGATACACACACCTCCAGGTTAGTAGCACTGCACAAAGCATCACAGACCATACATATACAACTACCATTGTGCAATACTGCCTTTCAGTTTGTTGCCTGCTACTGAACACACTCCCAATCTCAGGAAACACACTCGGCTTTTGTGGGAAGTATGGAGAATATGAAGGTCTCCACAGACACCATTATATTGTGTGACTTCATGTACACATATATTGACTGGGGATACTACTCAAGGCCTGACAACCTCACCCAACAGCACTACAATTTGTGGACTCATATGCTTTGGCACAACCAGTCAGCACAGCCACAAGGGGGAATACATATTGGACGTGCTCATCACTGACATGGGGACTCTATGTTCCACACCAACGATATACCCCTCATTGGTAAGGTCAGAACAGACATGTATCTCACAGGACATACATATACCCTCCACACACCCATCCTGGGTAATCTTGGTGAACTTCTCATGAGCCAACATCTCACTTCACCGAAGCATGGTGGTATCCTTCAGAGATCCTGAGACAGTGGCATATACGGCTCACACTGCTGCATCCTTTACATACACATTCTATGGACACCTAATGGACTGCATGGATTTTGCTATCCCAAATAACAATAAGACCCACTACTACAATGGCAGGGGACCTGTCTGGTAGACCCCAGCCATTAATAAGATGTACAATGCCAGGAGGATGCTACTACCTGATAGAGCACAATCCCAGACTGGGAAGGCATCTGTGATCTGTGCTAGCAGACAGCTACAATCACTCATGGACTTTTCTAAGGGCCACTTCTACCAGACAATTGCACCTGACACGTAGGACTATCACATAGCCTTCTTCAGTTATGTCAGGAACCTGGGTGGACACTTACTGATATGCTGTGAATTACTGCATACTGACTAAACCTACCCTGAACCCACTGGCATTGCCTACATCCTGGCAAACAGGTTCAGTGCAGATGTCTCCCACCATCCCCCTTAAGGAGCAACTATCCATCCCAACAGAGTATAACCTCCCTGACATCACACAGTAACAGGTGAGTGCTACCCTCCCCACAGCATACATCACAGTATCAATGTAACCAGATGGTGTGCCAGCCTGCATCATACACGAGTATCATGACAAACGCAACCCTCACATTACATCACTGTTCAATATCAGAGTTACCACAGGAATGGCATACTGGGACAGTGGTCCCGCTCCACAGAGTTGGTGCCACAACGGACCACAGACAATATTGCCCTATAAGCCTATGTAGCCTGTTCTGCAAAGCTATGGAGCATATTGTCATAGGACTCCTACACGTAGACATCGGGAACCTGCAGACAATGTGTCCTACTCATTTCAGCATTGTTGTGGGCAGATCTTGCCTCTTGAACCTGTAGGTATTCTTTAAATGGCTAACAGGTCCATCGACATAGGGACGGCTATCCACACAGCCTACCTGAACCTTGCAAAACAATTCAACACAAAAACCCACTGGGCCATTATGCATAGGCTCACCAGCGTCAATTTGGACACATATCTCAAACAATGGATTGATACCTAGATCAGGGATAGCACCCACATGGTCAGGATTGAAGGTGCCATGTCTGACTATACACCACTTACACATGGCATCCCACACAGCTTGGTCCTGGGATCTCTCTTGTTCAGTATATATTTGTCTTACGTACAGGCTATCACAGGGGGAATATGGCTGAACATGTTTGCACTTGACTGCAAACTGGGTGCCATGATCAACTCTCCAGCTGCCACATGCATACTCAGTCAGGGTCTCAGAAATGGATGACTGGTGCCTGAGCCATGGCCTACAGCTAAATGCCATTAGTTGCATAGTCATCCCCTTTGGGAGTAACAACATGCCCACACATTACCACATAGATAGTACTCCATTACATATGGTAGGAGTTGTTAGGGGTTTGGGGACATCACTTGTTTGGACTGCCACCTTTAACATTCACATTGCCAAGGTGGTTGGACACACCTTCTATGTGTGACACCTTATCCCATATAGTTTCACATCTAGATCGAGTGAGATCATTGTGCCCCTACACTCATTACACCCATGCTTGGTTACAATGCCACATTTGGGGTGTACCTTACCTGACACCTGCAGCAACTGTACTGGCCACGGATGGGCCTCACCAAGCAGATCTAGGGACTCACATAGATGCCCTGCATAGTTCAGATGCAGTAACTCCAGCTCTACTCAGTTGCTTACCACCTACTCAGATATGATGTGTGCCTGTTGTTTACAGCAATACCCAAACCAGAATTACTGGACATGCTCCACCTCAGGATATCCAACTCCCTTGGAGCTACACACTGCAGGGACGTATACCTCAGCAAAGATGTTAATAGGACATTGTGGAGGGACAGATTCTTATCCCAGAGGCTCCATTCACTACAGAATGTAATCCCAGTTTCACATAGGCAGAGCCACCCACTGACCACCTACTGGAGACATCTTGATGACTGTATGGGTGATTGTATATTTACCCATGGGATATCTTCTGTGTCCCTGCTAGACAGAGGCACACTAGCATAAACGTACATGGGCTATATTGTGTGACCTACTATTCACACACACAGTGTAGTAATCTGACAGGGTTGTGAATGCCAAACACACTCTGGCTAGGCTTGTACATGCCCTATGGCAGATAGCCTAGTATCGACCTCTGAATCTATACTAATGTTCAAGATGCACAATGTTTATGGCTGATACTGTTTGCAGGTCTTTATCATCTTTGCTTTACCAGTTTCCATGAAGAACTTCAGTATCTGCAGAACATATTTGATTATGACAGGGTTCCACTATATTATAGATGTGTCTGTTTACATATAACTGTGTGCACAGGGCAGATTGCTGTATAGTGACAGGTTCCTGGGTTAACACATACAACTGCATGGCCCACTTCTGTACTCAGACATGGCCTAAGTGTGTGAGCATGCCCAGTTCTGACATTACATGTTTTGTTGCCTGACATTTGTCTCATTTATTCAAGTGTGTGAGCATGCCCAGTGTGACCCTTCAGTATGTTGCTATCTGAGGTCCACTACATTTGCTGATGTGTGCGAACATGACCAATATTATCATTTATACTGTGTGTGTTGGAAGTCAGGTTCTGTTCTCACTGCAGGACTCACCTTTGTGTCATAACTCAACAAGGATTATGCTGTGCCTGCAGGGTTTCCATGGAATACTATACTTATCAACATTCTGTCATACAGGTAGACCACTACAATACTATCATGGTTTAGTGGTTCAGTACTTTGGCTATTGTGCACAGTATCCTGGGTTCGAAGCCCGTCACTGCTTTATATTTTCATAGTGAGCAGACCACACTGCTTAAGGGCCTGTTAAACAAATATGAGCATGTTGGCTTTTGTTCAGCTATGCCCTACTTAGACCAGGCTTGTCCGACATTGCTCAATATTCACCAACATTGCTGGACGTTGCCCAATATTACTGAACATTGACCACAGTTGTGCTAGTTGTTGTGTGCGATTTCGTTTGCATATACTACATGGTGGTAATTGCAGTTTAGCACTGCTTTATATTGCTTAACACATGGCATTCGTGCCTTAGGTGGTGCTGCAGGGCTGCCTATGTTGGATGCACATACTACACTCCCTGCCTGTTTGGAAGCAGGTAGTGTCATCTTAGGCATCCCTTTTACTTTATGTGCGAGTTGGAGAGGGGTATAATTTCCAGAGTTCCTACTGAGCCAGTGTATGTGCTATGTGTTGCCTCTTTGCCAAGGCCAAAGCATACTGGGCACACCTCCTTCTGCCTACTGGGGCAGGCTCAGGTTGTTCCTCCTCAGAGTCACGCTCTGCCTGTGATGGCCTTGGCAATGGTGGGGGGCTGTTTGGCCCAGGCCTATGCTGGTCCTGCTGCAGCTGTTTTCGCAGGATTATATTATGTAGCATAGCACATACCATGACAATTTGGGTACATAGGTTCATAGGTTCATAGGTTCATACTAGGCTATCTGCCCTAGGGCATTTATAAGCCTAGCCAGAATGTGTTTGGCTTTCACCACCCATTTTAAATTTATTTTGCTATGCCCTTTTTCGAGGTTAGTATACTGTGCCTCTGTCTAACAGTGACACAGAAGTGATACCCAGGGTAAACCTACGATCTCCCATCCACTCATCAAGATTCCTGTTGAAGAGAGTCAATGAGGGACTCTGCCTAACCTGGACTGGGATTTTATTCCAGAGTGAAGGGAGCCTCTGGGTTATGAATCTGTCCCTCCAGCATGTCCTATTTATTTCAGTGCTGAGGTTCAAGTCTCTCGAGCGTAGCTCGATGGGATTTGGATTTTCTGAGGTGCAGCATGTCCATTAATTCCGGGTTGGACATGGCTTTATACGTCAGGCACAGATCGCCTCTGAACAGGCGGTATGCCACTGAGTAGAGCTGGAGTTTCTTTAACCGGGCAGCATATGGCATCTGTTTGAGCCCTTTGATCCTCTTGGTGAGGTACTTTTGGGGTCTTTCCAGTTGCTGCAGGTGTTTGGTATGGTACATCCCAAAAGGGGCATTGTACTCAATTATGGGCCTGATGAGGGATGAGTAAAGAGGCACGATGACCTCCCCTGATCTAGATGTGAATCCCTTCATGATTAGGTGGGCTATATAAAATGTTTTTCTAACCACTTTGGCCACATGGTTGTCAAATGATAGATTGCTATCAACTTGGGTCCCCAGGTCCCTAATTACTTCTTCTGTACTTAATGGATTAAAACATATGTGGTAATTTGTGGGCACTTTGTTTTTGCCAAAGAGGATGACTATACACTTTTTGGCATTTAGCTTGAGGCTATGGCTCTGGCACCAGTTGTCTGTTTCTATGAGGCCCTTTTGGAGGATGCTTGTATCGGCTGGAGAGTCGATTATGGTGCCCAGTTTGCAGTCATCTGCGAACTTGGTCAGCCACAGCCCTTCCGTGTTGGCCTGTACCTCCGAGAAATATATACCGAACAAGAGAGGTCCCAGGACTGAGCCTTGTGGGACACCACTTGTAACTGGTTTGGAGACTGACATGGTTACAGCAATTCTAACCATGTGGGTTCTGTCTTTGAGCCAGTTTGCAATCCATCTAGTGACATAGCAGTTTATATTTAAGCTGGTGAGCTGATCTATAATGCCCGTGTGGGATATTGTATGGAAGGCTTTTGTGATGTCCAGGTAGGCTGTGTGGACCACCTTCCCCTCGTCAATGGCCTTGGTGACTGTTTCAAAGAAATCAACCAGGTTTAAGAGGCAGGATCTGCCCTTAACAAAGCCAAACTGGGTAGGATCCAGTGTCTGTAGGTCCCCAATATCTTTATTTATGGCGTCCATGATGATCCTTTCCATAGCTTTGCAGACCAAGCTAGTCAGGCTTATGGGGCGATAGTTTCCGGGATCCGTTGAGGCACCACCTTTATGGAGAGGGACCACTGTTGCTGAACGCCACTCTTTGGGCACATATCCTGTAGTAAGGCTGAGATTGAACAGTAGTTTTATTTTTGGGTTTAGCTCTTCTTGGACTTCATGTAGGAAGCAGCCCGGGACACCATCTGGTCCCATTGATGCTGTGTTTTTTGCTTTGGAGAGGGCGGCTCTTACCTGAGCATCTGAGATTTGGTGAGTACTGCAAGGCTCCACCAGATGTGTTCATTCACCGGAACCGTGACTTGAGCAGCCCAAACACACACTCTATTACATTACGTGTTTGTGAGTGTGCCTCATTATGGCATTCCTGTTCAGGTGTGTGTGTGTTTCTGATGGGTGTCATCAGCCACGGCTCCAGTGCATAGCCAGCATCCCCCACTAGGTGACCATGTGGGATGTCACCATTGGCAAATGTCTGGTACAGCTGCGTCAGATGCCAGATATGGGAATCATGGTAGCTTCCAGGGCAGCCTGCACACACATTCAGTATTATGCCCTGGGCATCACACATGACCTGGCAGTTGATGGAGGGGAAGCCCTTGCGGTTGAAGTAGACCCTACCCCGCTCACCGGCTGGTGCTTTGATGCGTATGTGCGTGCAGTCTATTGCACCCACTACCTCAGGGTATTCCATTATTTGCTGAAAGAGACGCATATTACTGGCCAATACCTCATAGGTATTGGGGAAATATACATGATCACTGACATGTGCTGACATGGCATCCAGGAAATGGTGTAGTACCCTGGATGCTGATGCCTGTGATATCCCCATTATATCACCAGTTGGTCTCTGGAAGGTACCTGTTGCTAATATTCTTAGGCCAACACATACCTTGGTTTCCTTTGGGATGGGTTCCCCTCTGTTGGTTCTGTATGTGAGGCATGGCCTGCACAGCTCAACAATTTGCTGCAGGAGGTCTCTGTCCACTCTATAGCGTTCCACTATCTCCAGCTCATTTAGCCCCTGGTAGGTTACCCTGGTCCTGTACACTCTTCTCCGTCTCCTCACTGTGGGTTGTCCAGCAGCATTTTCCATTGTCACCACCCTCAGCATGTTGCATAGGTTCCTTATAACAGCAATGGCAGCCCCTAACATTTCTTTGTATCAGCAAAGCTTTTTCAGTTTTCACTTCTATTAGCTTACTGCAGTGTCTGTTGTGAGAAACATACTGGACTGTTGTTTGCAGTGTTTTAAGTGCTAGGCTGGGCTGGGCTAGTGTACTGCCTGTGTAATTGCCTGATTCAGATTGTTTTCACCTGCTAACTCTGCTAGTACTCCATGGTAGCTTCCTACTGATTGTTGTGCTTCCTTTTTCCTTTCTGTTTCCTCGGGGGGGCAGCACCGCACACACAAGCGCAAACACGCTCACAGCAGCTCACACACGCACACACATGCTTACACGAACTAAAACTTGCTTATTCAGGTTAAAACACACGAACACCAGTGCAAACGCTCTTCCAACTCTTTAAACAGTCTTATACATGTTTACTCCGGCTTAAACGCCTGCACTCACGCTTACACGCGTGCACTCTGTCTTACTTGGGGTTTCAGGCACGCACACATGCGCATGCATGCTCAGCAAGAAACTTTGGTGTTATCCACGGTATACACCTTCCATTTCTTGGCTTTCCCTAGCCTATCTGTTGACACACCTCTTTCCATGATGTGTGAATGACAGCTGACACATGCCACTCTGCTCCAATGAGCTTCACTTCTTTCATACATACCCCCCTCATGATGTCACCTATCTTCTACTCTGTTACTCTCAATATCCTACTCCTACACTCCACTGACTGTGCTCATTTGCTAAGTAAACTAGCAATTCACTATCCAGACACTCATTTACATAGGATTGCCTACTAATGCTTGGTTACATGTCTTAGACTGAGCTTCCCCCCTTAGCAACCTCTACTCGGTGGCCATCTTGTCTTCAACCTGCCATTCCGTTGCATTGTATATTACCACTTTCAATAAAATCCACATTTGTGGGTTTTAATTTGTAGTATTCTGGTTTTTAGAGTGCTGCCCATTTGCGCAGCACTGTGCTACATTTAAACATAGGAAATCAGTGAAAAAAAAAAATTTTATTTTAATTTTGCATCAGGGAACATTTCCAATGGCCGTATATTTGGCCATTGGCATGCTTCCTGCACTGGATGCAACCTTTATTTGGAGCTGTCACGGCTCCATTTTGCTATTTGCAGAATGGTACTCAGTTGTCAACTGAGTACATTTCTGCAAATAACACTGCTCTTCTCGGACAGGTTTGGGTTTCCTGAATCGCAAATCTACCTCATGTGCATGCCTTTCGCCTGCAATTGAGGTGATTTGCATGTCCCAACCCTGTCCGTGTAAGAGCCATTTTAGGAGCTCTCTTACACGTCCCTACAGGCTGTTCCTGGATCGCTCGTCAGACATGATGGCTGCATGGGGTCTTACTCTACTCTTAGACTCTGTGCAAGCCATCGTGAATCTGGCCCATTAAGTTCAGTACAATGAAATTACTTGTTTGTGACATTGAAAGGAATAAATGTAGGGGACAGACCCACTAGTAGGATGACAGCAATCTGCATTAGCCTTAAAACAGGACTCCAAGTGCATTAGTGAAAACAGGAAAGTGTATTCAATGCCATCACACCTGTTCTGGCTAATAATGTTAATGATTGCTAGGAATATTAGAGAAGATCTGGAGAAGTTATGCCAGAGTACAGAAGAAGAAGCATTTTATTTTGTAATGATTGCTAATGATTTCTTCTTACTAGAGGATAATATGGATAGACCAGGTGGAAGAGTTATGAGGCAAATGGTGAACCTCTGTAAATATGTGGAGCTGGAATAAGGAAAATGTCTACGTAGCTATGGGAAGAACAGAAGGAAAGCCAATCTAGGAGACATTAAACACAAATGTCCTAATATCCAGGGTTCCAACTTTCAGGAATTGTTGAATAACAGAAGAACAATACT
This sequence comes from Protopterus annectens, assembly GCF_019279795.1. Taxonomy (NCBI): domain Eukaryota; kingdom Metazoa; phylum Chordata; order Ceratodontiformes; family Protopteridae; genus Protopterus; species Protopterus annectens. The sequence continues at coordinate 1,461,770,570 of NC_056743.1, forward strand.
AGAGAACACTAAAACAAAGGACAGAATGTGAATTAAACACATGAAGAAGGAATATATGATAACTGAAAGTTAAACATCATAAGGTTAATGTCATGTGCAAATATAAATTGTGTTTAACTGTTTAACCAGGTAAAGAACAAATTGTAAGAGTTTCAAGAATATGTAACAGGCCAATATGAAAAGGACAATACCAGACTGTCTACAGGATGAATCCAGGCTAGTGGTTACATACAGGGATAGGGAGCCCCAACAGATAGATGTAAGCAGTTAGCCAACAACACATCAGTGGGTAAAGGATAAAGTAAACTACATGGAAGAAAGAATAAGATGAAAGTGAAAGGAGTAAAACGAGAAAAGGAAAAGCAGTATGAAGGCTTAGACAAGATTCTCACGATGCACCCCTCAGGTTACCCAGGCATGTCAAATGACAGAATCAATAATATCAGGCTACAGATGGTACAGTAAGAACAATGTTAACAGAAAACCAAAACAGAAGCAGAAAAAAAGCAGTGCAGTTAGCAAAAGACCCAAAACCCAGAATAATGCACTGTTAGGGCTAGGCAAATAACTCCTCCAAAGAGTGGAGCGCCAGCAGTATCTAAACTAAATAACATTACATTATTGTATCTAATGTCCACAAAAAAAATAAATAAATAAATAATGTTAACAGGTCACTCATCATGAATGCATTAGACATTCACACTAAAATAAATGTTTTATAGGAAACAATACGTGAAGTGGCAATGCTATAATACATATTCACAGTACATGTACTCAGAGCAATCTTACACATTTGTCATTGCACCCCCCCCACCAAAGATAGTGATTGACATCTCTCTGAATTTAGGAAGTACAGATACGTGCACAATAGATGCACATACTTAATATTTTAGAATGCTCCTGTCAGTGCACAAATTCAACATTTTTGAGTGCCATTGTCTGTGTCATGCTCTAAATGTTTTACATATAACATACTATGATCATTTACAACACCCCAATACTTGAGGGAGACATTACTTAAGTAGAATATTTTTTTTTCTTCAGCTGTAGTCTTTATAATGAGTTTGTGATTTATCTTCTCTCCTGTTGTGCACCATCCAAACATTACCGAAAATGGAACTGGGCACTGGGAAAAACAATTACAGTGAACAGTATTACTCTTAAAGTTACTCTGGACAAAACTCTCAACATGATCAGGAACAGTCACACTCAGCTGAATACATGGTCTGTCATTACACATTCAGATGAGGTAACACTTCCAAGTAATCAGGATCTCTCTGATTAAATGTGGACCTAGTTATTCTTGGCTGATACATGTCTGGATTACGCTCAGGAATACAGCATTTAGCTTCAGGCTCAATAGGAACTACTTGAATATGCCTCTGATTACAGTGCCATACATTACACTATGTATGATCACAGTTCGACAGTTTCCCCTGCTGCACCCCCATTGTATCGCACTTTCTCCCCTCCTACAACTTTAGGCACACTAGCTGGCCTTGTTGAAAGACAGGTAGTTGTTATACAAATAGCATTTCTTGTAAAATGTCTTGCTTGAAGCTTTTAGGTCATTTTACTAATCATCATCATCACCCCCTTTTCCCCATTTTTACATGGAGTCGGGGTATCGTATTAACTGTCGCCAACTCTCTCAATTCAGTGCCACTCTCCTGCCTTCTTCAACACTCATGCCTGACTGTCGCAGATCTTCTTTCACACAATCCATCCACCTCTTTGCTGGACGCCCTCGCTTCCTCTTACCATCTTCCTGTCTGTCGCAATTCTCCCTCACCAGATTGTCTTCTGCTTTTCTACACATGTGCCCATACCATCGTAATCTGTTTTCTTTTATCTTTTCTGCAATCAGAGCTACTTTGGCTTCTGCTCTTATGTCCTCATTTCTTTGCCTGTCCCACAGTGTGCATCCTACCACCTTTCTCAGGCACTTCATTTCCATCACCTCTAGCTTCTTCAACTGTTCTGCCTTTACTGCCCAGGTTTCTGTACCATACAGTAGTACTGGTCGTACCACTGTCTTGTACACCTTACTTTTCAGCTTCTTTGGCATTCTTCTGTCATATACTACACTTGATACTCTATGCCAGTTGGCTACAGCCCCTCTGATTCTAGCTTTGACCTCTTCATTCAGACTACCCTTCTCCTCAACCACCCCTCCCAGATACTTGAAGCTGTTTACCTGTTCCACTATCTTCCCATCTATCTCTATTCTCAGCTTCTTCTGATTTCCCCAATCTGCTGCCATTACCACTGTCTTATCTGTGCTTAGTTTCATCCCATGTGTCTTCAGATTTGCATTCCATTCTCCTATCCTTTGCTGAAGTTCTAGATCAGAGTCTGCATGTATGGCCACATCATCTGCATACAGCAGCTTTGTTGCTCTGACCCCTCCAACCTGTTTGCTGATGTAGTCCATTATCAGTATGAACAGCAGTGGGCTCAGAGCTGAACCCTGGTGTACACCCACTCCCACTGGGAACCCCTCAGTGAGGCCAAACATTGTTCGTACTTGAGTCACTGGGTCCTTGTACATAGCCTGTACTAATTCTACCAATGTTTCTGGGACTTCAAACCACCGCAGTACTGCCCAGATCAGCTTTCTTGGGACCTTGTCATATGCTTTCTCCAAGTCTAGGAAAGCCCAGTTTGACTCTCTCCTCTTCTCTAGTTTCTTCTCAAGTATCTGTCTCAATGCAAACATCGGGTCAATTGTGCTGCATCCTGATCTGAATCCGAACTGTTCATCTCCCATCTTACATTCTACTATTCTGCGTATCCATTTATCAATCACCCTCTCCAGAACTTTCTTGCAATGTGGTAGGAGTCTGATGCCTCTGTACTGCCCACAGTTGTGGATGTCCCCTTTGTTCTTGTACACTGGCATGAGTATGCTTATTCTCCAGTCATCTGGAATATGCCTTTCTCTCCACACTGCAATTAGTACCCTCAGGAGCCATTTCTCCCCTAGCTCACCCAGTATCTTTATCATATCTGCTGTGACCTCATCTGAGCCTGCTGCTTTCCCTGACTTAATTTTCCTTAGTGCTGCTCTTACTTCTTCTAGTCATTTCTAGTCAAAGTCATCCCCAGTGAAACAGTCGGTTCACAGCATAAACCAGTAGTTGCCACAATCAGCTGCAAGCAGTGGTCAGAGAAGGCCCTAAGGTCAAGAGAGACCAGGCTGAAGACCTGGAAGTTGACTGGAGAGAAAGTACAGCAGTTCAAGGAATTACTCAGGGCTCTAACACCCTAAGAAGAGGAGGAAATAGGTGGAGTTGAAGAAGAGTGGCAGCGCCTAAAAACAGCATGTGTTAGGACTACAGAAAAGATATGTGGCCGAGCCAGGTATGGAAATAAGGTACATAAGGAAAGCTGGTGGTGGAATGCAGAAGTGCAGGAAGTAATCAAAAGAAAGAAGGAGTGCAGGAAGAAGTGGGAGATTGAAAAGACTGACCAAGCTAGGAAGGACTACTGGTTGGCTAACAAAGAAACTAAGAAAGAAGTTGCAATAGCAAAGAATAGGGCATCAGATGCACTCTATCAGCTTCTGGAAAGTGACTCAGTAAGGGGCACAAAGAAACTATACCAGGTTGCAAGGCAAAGACAGAAAGATAAAGAAGATAGTCAGACACCCTTCATAAGAGATTCCAGAAACAACCTGCTTACCAGCCCACAGGACATCAAAGGCAGATGGAAGGAGTATTTCCAACAGCTTCTGAATGAAGAAAACCCCACAGAAGCATTACTGCCCCAGAAACAGCCTACAACGAGAGTAGAAGAGGAGCCCAGCTTAGAAGAAGTAAGAGCAGCACTTTACTAAGTCATATGGAATACTTTTTCCTCAGGTTTATATTCCAGTATAGGCATGCTCTCTATGCACTCTATTTGAATGATGGCAGTGATGACTTGACTCTGTATGAGTAAAGCCATAGTCATTGTAATATTATTGGAATTTAGGCAACTTGAACTGTGTACCGTTATCTGCAACCAGTTTTATGAGTGTTCTGTATCGCATGAATATTGTTTTGATAGTTGTGTTATTTGCTGGCTAATTGTTGTCAGTATGTGCAATTTCCTTATATCACAAAAGTAATGGTCCACCACTGTTAAGTAGCATTTGCCCTCAAAGTCACACAAGTCAGATGCTATCTTTTGCCAAGGGCATTGTGATAAGGGTGTTGGTATTAATGGCTCACTTCCCTGAGAAGGTTTGTGAAGAATACAGAACTGACACTTTGAGACAAACCATGCAATTCATTCTGTTTTATTTGGGGGGTGATTTATTCTGCATTATAAGTTTAGAAGTTTCTTCCTTTAATTAAATACAAACAATTAAAACTGATCTTTTCACCCTTTTGAGTTTTAGGCATGTTTTTTCTTCCTTTTGGCTCATTAACACTCACAGACCATCATGTTGGTTTTCTTTTAAACTTCCTCTTTTATTAGAATCTAGTTGGAAGTGCCAAGTTAATACATCAAAATCAAATAATTTGTCTGCAGACTCCTTTGTAGTATCTACATTCTACCATTATACTCATATTTGGAGACTTTACCATAGAATTGTAGGAGACGTTTATGTTTGAATTCCTTGAATTTTCTAGTATTTGCTTCTGATGGCTTAGTTGTTTTGAGGGAAATTACTTGTTTGAAGTCTGACTTGACCAGTGGGGGGCTACCTTGGGTATACTATACAGATGTTATGTTTGTTAGAACCAGGTCAAGTATATTTTATCCTGTAGTGTGTTCTTTAAAATTCTGGTCCTGGGGATTCTTATTTATGAAATTTAAGATGTTTACGCATATCCTACATTGGTGGTATAGGTCCCTCTAATATGTCACTTTGTAGTTGAAATCACCTAGGGCAACAGTGTACCCACTTATGGGGAGTTCATTAAGATTGTTTTGGAATTTTATATGAGTTTCTGGGGACATCGATGGGGGTCTTATTATGATCTGACAGCTGATCCTGTTTAGTGTGATTTGATTCTCTATAAGCTTTGTTTGTGGGTCTGTAGGTATCTAGCTCTTGTTTTTTAACAAATATGAATATGTCATCACAGTTTCTGTCAAGTCTAAATGACTAGTAAGCACACAACACAGATACCGAGGGCATGCCCTCTGGACTCCTAAACCAGGTTTCTATAACAACACATACATGTATGTACTTCAAATACAGAAGGGGGATTGGCAGTTTGGTGTTTAGAGAGCCACCTTGATGTGGTCCAGTGATTGGTTTGTTTGAAGTTAGATTAGTAGGTCCATTAGCTGAACTCTGCCTAAGAAAGGAACATTGGGAGCAGCAAAAGGTTTCACCAGCATTCAGGAGCCTTGGAAAGAGAGGTGTAAACTGTTATTTATGTCAAAAGTAGGGTTATCATGCACCTCATCTTATCATCATCGACAATCCCAGTCTACTCTGAAACATTATCATCTGCCCTGTTTCTATTAGTGACTATTGCACAATAAGCATCATAATACATAATACCACAACACCCACTCCCCAATTCTCATTCAGGCATGAAACAGAGTCAAACATCAAAAAACTTAAAGAAGTCATCTTCATCACAGATTAGTCTTTCATATTAAACCTAAACAATAATAACCTTACTGCAGAAACTCTCAACTTTACACTCAGAGCCTTCCAGTATACATGCTTCCTTATAATTTCTTGACTCTACATATCAAAAAGAAATGATTGTCTAACTTCTGAAATGAAATTCCTTCTAAAAGTTATACATAGCACATGTCAGGCATGAAAAAACTACCCCTGTTATAGCAAAAGGGAACAATGCATCCTACTTAAAAACCTCTCAAAACAAGCAATAAGATGACATAAAAGGCAGCCGATGAAAACATTTCAAATATTTTTAACTAAATCACCAAGAGTGTTCTGGAATAAAGTAAATTGACTCACAGGAAGGGATATTCAAAATAAATCAACAATGGAAACTCCTACATTCTTTCCATCTAACTTTTTCTTTGAATTACAGCTGACAGCCCCTACCCCTGGCTCATATACAACTGCAAGGTCTTCCAACCCCCCCTCCACCCATCAGCACATTTTTACTTTCTGCCTAAAAAAAACTCTTATGCTAAATACATGGAAAATAGCCATTGTCAGCCCAATCCCAAAACAATCTAACCTCACTAAGGCTTTCCAGTACAAGCCAGTCTCTATCCTTTCCACTCTAGGCAAATTCCATGAAAAAAAATATTGGTGTTCAACTCACCCAAACATTACTACCTACAACTCCTCTCCATTAAACAACACAGCTTCTGGCCTGGTTGTAGCACATATATTGTCATATTAACCCTGTCCAATGAAATGCTACTTGTTATGGATAGGAGCCAGCTCACTGGCACCATCTTTATTGGCTTTGAATAGGTTTCCAAATTCACTGACTGCAACATCCTCCTCCAACCACTACTACAAAGAGGCACCAGTAGTGATTCCCTATCTTGGTTACAAAACTATCCACAAATATCCACTTTACTGTCAAAATTCAGACTGATCAGTCAGCATCACAAAGGAGTACCACAAAGTTCCATGACTGCTCCTCTATAAAGTTCCCCTTGACTAATTTATCTTCTCTACTTCTGTACACAGATGTTATTAAATGGTGCTATTTCACACAAGCAGCCCAGTACAGTACGTCCAGAGAGATCTGCAAACTGATTTCCTAACCCTAATCTACTGAATTTCTATTAAAAGCCTCATTCTCAACTATAACAATACCAAAACTATGATTTTCTGGCACCAAACAGCAACATAGTAAAAAAATGTTTTGCATATCTATCTCTATATCAACAACACTCCCATAGAAAATACTAGCTATTTTAAATACCTTTGCATTTAGCTTAGCCCCTCCTTTAACATCTCCATCAACCTTGATTACACAAGAATCACACTGGTACTTGCTGTTCAAGAACCTGAGTGCATGTTTCGTCTGATTACACATGGCACGAAAAAAACATCTAACCATCACTCTTTCCTTAATGTTAAGCAGTGCAACTCAATATTCTCTTTTAATCTTCACCTAGATGACTGAATGGATAGCCACACATTTACTGTGATTTTGACTGGTATGACCAATTTGGAGAAAGGAGCCACATGAGAGATGGAACTGACAAGAGATGAATAGTCACAAGATGTAGTGACCATAGAATATCTATAAATCGATAATCCATCAATCCATAAATAAAGTAGTTGAGCCTGACCCACACTGTCAATGGTCAGCATTATCATTGCTTACTTGACATTATAAATGCAAACTCCCTTGAACAAGTAATTAAACATCTTAATAGGGGCAAAAAATAACCTTGATTGTAGATCAGCGTGTGTGTGTGCTGTACCTTTAAGAAACATTACAAGGACTGAACATGCACATATAAATAGCGGGCACATGCTATATCCAATGCCATTTTGAGAGTGCACCAGACAGACTGAACATTATGATAACAATAGCTAGTCTCTATATAAGTTACTTAAGCCAAAGTCAGTAAACATCTATCAGGATGTGTTTGTATATAATAAAGCTGCTTGAACAGAACCCAAGACGTTTCTTCTATTATATCCAGAGTAGGAGAGTGACATGGTGTCAGAACCGGGATGCTAGAGATTGATATTCAAAGCCATGAGGTGCAGAGATGACAGTGAAGGTAACCTAAGAGAAACAAGCATGAAAAAGAGCCAGAAAAGAAACAAAGGTAATGAGAACTCACACAAACTGCTTATTTTATATAAAAAAGATAAAACAGAGCATTACAAGGGCATGAACCACATTATTAAACAAGAGGTAGTCACAGAAGGTTTATTAATTAAGAAAATGTTTAAGATTAATATATTTGATAAAATGATTATCAGAAAAGCAAAACGGGTATGTTTAAAGCAGAACAAGTATGTTTAAATCAAAATAGGTGTGTTTAAGGCAAAACAGGCATGTTTAGTGTAAAACGAGCACAAGAAAAGTACAATGGGCATGAAAAGAGATTAAATGAGCAAAACAAATATAATAAGGGCAGAAAGGACACATTAAGCATAAATAAAACAAGGCAACTGCATGTTTTTTTGGCAAAGTGCTGTGTTTTGGCATAACTGCAACTTCGTATTGTATCAACGGAAAAACTAGAGTTATTCAAAGTATCTCAAAGTACATAAAAAATGTTTACAGCGTGAGCTTATTACAGTGCATGTATTATGAAGAGTTTATCTGTGTGCAAAGGGAAACTATTGCGTGAAGTACAGTCAAAGTATAGCCATTTCAAAAAGTTTCTTGAGCTGGGTGTGTCTATTCACAAAATGTCACCATTACAGAGTGTTTCCTGCACTGTAAAGAATTATCTAGCAAGGTATATTTTGGGGAAGTTTCAGTGTGCTATGTACTGTTTATTCACAAACTGCAACTACTTAGAAATGTTTCTGAGTCTCAGCTTCTCTTTCCCAGTTCATTCACATCATGCAGTTACTTGAAATGTTTCGTACATTGCTAAGAGGTGATTTCTTGCAGTACAGCAATTTCAAGAGTATTACAATGCCCAGGAGACTTATTTTGCAAAGTTCAGTTATTCAGAGGCTGGTTGTGCTATTCAGCAAAGTTACAAATACTGGCATAAATTTCTGGCATATATGTATGTGCACGTGTTTATGCATATTTGTAAAACCCTTCACTGGTATGTGTCAATATGGCAGACAGATTTTGAAAGCCCTTACCACTTGTATTTGATCAGAATATTGCAGAAAATTGGACATCTGAGCAAGAGTATGATATTTTTATACAAACAGCCTATTCAAAGATACATGCACCAGGGCATTCATTTTGCTAAAGCTAGCTAGGTCAGAGGCCATTGAAAGACAGTGTTCATTTGTGTATGCACCAGTAGTATATGAGAGAGAAAGTGAAAATCACCATGTTGTTGTACAAGCTGAATCAAGGGAAGAACCTGAGTGTTTGAAGCACAGATTCAGGGAAATGTATAATCCCCAGACAAATATTATGTTAGAGAGGAATTTGCTTTACACAAGAGATCAGAAACCAGGGGAACTTTTGCAGCTTATATTGATGTCCTGAGAAACAAAGCTAAAATGTGTCAGTTTGGTGACGTAAAAGATGAGTTAATGAAAGACAGGCTTGTGTGTGCTATTAATAGCACTGCTGTGAGAAAGATTTTGCTTTGTGACAGTGATTTAAAATTGAGTAAAGCCATAGAGATTTGCCAAATCCATGAAGTTACAAAAAAACACACAGCTATGCTTGTAAGTGACAAGAGCATGGTTTCAGCAGGCTCCAGAGCAAATGTAGACAGTATGCAACATGTGGCAAACAGAAGTAGGCCTAAGCACATGGCAGCCACAACCCCTGCTGATTCATCACAGAAGCCATGCAGTTTTACAGCAATTTCTAAAACTAATCCAAAAATAATAGAAAAAGGCAACACCAAAGCAATAATCCTTTAAAACAAACTTTTAATCCAAATGATTATAAAGACAGTGAGCGCTTTCACGATATCACAACGTTTCATCAGACTTTAAGTAAAAACCATTAACTGCCAACCATAAATAGTAAATTCAAACCCTTCTGGCCTATGGTTCAACAGAAACAATTATGACATCATGTTGAAATTTAAAATTTAAAAAGACATGCTTTATAAACAACATTCTTCGAAATATATACATAAATAAAGCATGCATCAAAAGAAACACTTGTATGACACATGTGCATTCAATATATATTAATATAATATATATATATATATATATTTATAAATATCATAAAAAATACACACTTTTTTTTATTTCTGTCACACTTAAGACATCCTTAAGCTCATTTCTTGTAGAGGTAATTTCCATGGCCAACACTGCTTCTATATTCTTATACTGCTCAATTAGAAGCTTAATGTAGCCGTGGCTGATGTCTAAGTTTGATTTTTGCCATTTTATTAGCAGTTCAGGATAGGTGGTACCGAAGGGAGGCGTTTTTAAAACACGTAATCCTCTTGGTACCACCTTAAAACTAAGACACACCTCCATGAGGAGTCTTTGCCATTGTGTAGACTTTAATTTAGCCATTTTATTCTCTAACTTTCTTGTCAACTGCAAAACATTCATGTTCCTAAGGGTACTTACTGTATGGCAAAATTAAACTTAGACAAGAAATGAGCTTAAGGATGTCTTAAGTGTGACAGAAATGGACAGCTTCATTAGCGATCTCACTATAAGTTTAACGGCACTTGATAATAAGTTATTACAGGAGAAGAAGAAGAAATTGGAGAGAGACTTCAATGATTTCCGCTGGGGTAATGTCTTCTCGTGGCCCAGGGAGACTAATGCTGCTACTAACAACACACGGAGAGCATTTCCACCTTCCACAAGCAGAGAGGGGTGGATCACTGAAGGTACAATGATGACGACACTGGAAACAATGGCACAGATGGTGCAACAAACCGAAGAATTGAGGGGAACTCAAAACAGCAGTGCTTATGGAGGCACCATATGTTTGCCAGGTAGGGAAATCATCTCACACCTGGGCAGCATGGGTGTCAGGAGGAAAGTTCAACAGGAAACGGCCACAACTTCCACAAGGAATGTGGGGATACCAGCAGATGATAGCAACAACCTTTTTTCCTTTCCATTACCAATATGCCAGATAGAGAGGCGAGTTTGGTCTCCACAGAACCGTGTGAGGAAGCGCACAGGTTCAGAAGAGAGGTACGAATTTCAGCGCAAGGTGCTAGAACCAATACAGAGGACTTGATTATTAACTTATCCAGGTATATACTTTCCAAAGGTCTCTCATTTATACCATCTAAAAACTCTGACTTAATGGATGTGATTATAGACATTAAAATGTTCACTAGAAATGTGGTGCTGAAAATTATGTTTGGGGATAATATGAATAATGGTTATAAAGTGTTTGAAAAACCTTCTACATTTATACCTCAGATGCATCCACTTTTAGATGCATTTGAAAGAGCTTGTGAAAGTGATTTATTACAATTGTCAATGTCACACACGAGACCTGACTTTTTTAATTTAACTAGTAAAGAATCTGAAGCTTTGAATAGACTGCAGAACAATGCTGAGATAGTAATTAGACAGGCAGACAAGGGTGGAGCTGTGGTGTTGCTGGATAGAGATTTCTATAAGAGGAAAATGGAGTAACTATTCGTTGGCAACAACACTTATAAGTTATTAAGTAAGGTGCAACTAGACAAGATCATAAAAAGTGTTCATAGTGAATTATATGACCTTCTCTTATGTAGAGTAATAGACATAGATCTGTATAGATACTTTTTGCTTGAGAAACCAATCATCCCAACTTTCAAGGGACTGCCGAAGGTCCATAAAAGTTTGATGGACCCCAATATGAGACCTATAGTCTCGGGGAGGGGATGGCTTACAGAAACTATCTCCATTTATTTGGAAAAACAACTTAGACCAGTGGTAGATGGTGTATCCACTATAATTAGAGATACACAACAGTTCTTAGAGACCTATGCTGGGTATGTTTTTTCTGATGCAGACAATGGTAATGAACTTTTGGTTTCACTTGATGTTGTTTCTTTATTTACATCCATACCAAATAACACAGGAATGGAGTATGTTAGGCTCTTATTAATTGAAGAAGGAGTGCAAAGGGATCTCATTATGAGATACATGTCATTGATGGACATCGTATTGAATAATAATGTTTTTATATATGAAGAGGAATATTTTCTACAAACCAAGGGGGTGGCAATGGGCACCCCGTGAGCGAACTCATATGCCAAACTAGTGTTGGCATATTGGGAGAAGACATATCTATTGAACAGTGGAGATTATGGGGAGTACATTGGTTACTACAAACATTTTGTAGATTATGTTTTTCTTGCTTGGAAGGGCACTAGTGAACAACTGGAAGAATTTGTGGAATATCTGAATGGGACAACAGATTTTCTGTCTTTCGAATATATTAGTTCCCAGAAGAGATTACAATTTTTAGATGTGCAATTGAGCAAGGAGGATGATGGATTACACACTAATATGTTTAGGAAACAATGCTGGAAAAACAGCTTGTTACATCGGGGCAGCATGCATCCAACTCACATTTATCCTAATATAATGAAGAGTCAGATACTAAGGGTATCAAGACATACTAGTCATGATGAATCTTACAGAGAAAAATGTAAGATCTCTCTTGTTCAGTATATATATTTGCTTATGTACAGGCTATCACAGGGGGAATATGGCTGAACATGTTTGCACTTGACTGCAAACTGGGTGCCATGATCAACTCTCCAGCTGTCACATGCATACTCAGTCAGGGTCTCACAGAGATGGATGACTGGTGCCTGAGGCATGGCCTACAGCTAAATGCCATTAGTTGCACAGTCATCCCCTTTGGGAGTAACAATATGCCCACACATTACCACATAGATAGTACTCCATTACATATGGTAGGAGTTGTTAGTGGTTTGGGGACATCACTTGTTCGTACTGTCGCCTTTAACATTCACGTTGTCAAGGTGGTTGGGCACACCTTCTATGTGTGACACCTTATCCCATATGGTTTCACATCTAGATCGAGTGAGGTTATTGTGCCCCTATACTCATCGCATCCATGCTTGGTTACAATGCCACATTTGGGGTGTACCTTACCTGACACCTGCAGCAACTGTACTGGCCATGGACGGTCCTCACCAAGCAGATCTAGGGACTCACACAGATGCCCTGCATAGTTCAGGTGCAGTAACTCCAGCTCTACTCAGTCACTTACCACCTACTCAGATATGATGTGTGCCTGTTGTTTACAGCTATACCCAAACCAGAATTACTGGACATGCTCCACCTCAGGATATCCAACTCCCTTGAAGCTACACACTGCAGGGATGTATACCTCAGCAGAGATTTTAATAGGACATTGTGGAGGGACAGATTCTTATCCCAGAGGCTCCACTCACTACAGAATGTAATCCCAGTTTCACATAGGCAGAGCCACCCACTGACCACCTACTGGAGACATCTTGACGACTGTATGGGTGATTGTATATTTACCCCTGGGATATCTTCTGTGTCCCTGCTAGACAGAGGCACACTAGCATAAATGTACATGGGCCATCTTGTGTGACCTACTATTCACACACACAGTGTAGTAATCTGACAGGGTTGTGAATGCCAAACACACTCTGGCTAGGCTTGTACATGCCCTAGGGCAGATAGCCTAGTATCAACCTCTGAACCTATGCTAATGTTCAAGATGAGCAATGTTTATTGCTGATACTGTTTTCAGGTCTTTATCATCTTTGCTTTACCAGTTTCCATGAAGAACTTCAGTATCTGCAGAACATATTTGATTATGACAGGGTTCCACTATATTATAGATGTGTCTGTTGTCATATAATTGTGTGCACAGGGCGGATTGCTGTATAGTGACAGGTTCCTGGGTTAACACATGCAACTGCCAGATATGCATGGCCCACTGCTGTACTGAGACATGGCCTAAGTATGTGAGCATGCCCAGTTCTGACATTTACATGTTTTGTTGCCTGACATTTGTCTCATTTATTCAAGTGTGTGAGCATGCCCAGTGTGACCCTTCAGTATGTTGCTATCTGAGGTCCACTACATTTGCTGATGTGTGCGAACATGACCAATATTAACATTTATAGGGTGTGTGTTGGAAGTCAGGTTCTGTTCTCACTGCAGGACTCACCTTTGTGTCTTAACTCAACAAGGGTTATGCTGTGCCTGCAGGGTTTCCATGGAATACTTTGCATAGACTTATCAACATTCCGTCATACAGGTGGACCACTGCAATATTATCACGTTTTAGTGGTTCAGTAATTTGGCTATAGTGCACAGTATCCTGGGTTCGAGGCCCATCACTGCTTTATATTTTCATACTGAGCAGACCACACTGCTTAAGTGCCTGTTAAGCAATTATGAGCATGTTGGCTTTTGTTCAGCTATGCCCTACTTAGACCAGGCTTGTCCGACATTGCTCAATATTCACCAACATTGCTGAACGTTGCCCAATATTACTGAACATTGGCCACAGTTGTGCTAGTTGTTGTGTGCGATTTTGTTTGCATATACTACATGGTGGTGATTGCTGCTTAGCACTGCTTTATATTGCTTAACACATGGCATTCATGCCTTAGGTGGTGCTGTAGGGCTGCCTATGTCGGATGCACATACTACACTCCCTGCACATGTTTGGAAGCAGGTAGTATCAACTTAGGCATCCCTTTTACTTTATGTGTGAGTCGGAGAGGGGTATCATTTCCAGAGTTCCTACTGAGCCAGTGTATGTGCTATGCATTGCCTCTTTGCCAAGGCCAAAGCATACTGGGCATGCCTCCTTCTGCTTACTGGGGCAAGCTCAGGTTGTTCCTCCTCTGAGTCATGCTCTGCCTGTGATGGCCTTGGCAATGGTGGGGGGCTGTTTAGCCTAGGCCTATGCTGGACCTGCTGCAGCTGTTTTCACAGGATCATATTATGTAGCATAGCACATACCATGACAATTTGGGTACATGTTGTTGGTGAGTACTGCACGGCTCCACCAGATGTGTCCAGGCACCGGAACCATGACTTGAGCAGCCCAAACACATGCTCTATTACATTACGTAATTGTGCGTGTGCCTCATTATGGCATTCCTGTTCAGGTGTGTGTGCGTTTCTGATGGGTGTCATCAGCCACGGCTCCAGAGCATAGCCAGCATTCCCCACTAGGTGACCATGTGGGATGTCCCCACTGGCAAATGTCTGGTACAGCTGCGTCAGATGCCAGATATGGGAATCATGGTAGCTTCCAGGGCAGCCTGCACACACATTCAGTAGTATGCCCTAGGCATCACACATGACCTGGCAGTTGATGGAGGGGAAGCCCTTGCAGTTGAAGAAGACCCTACCCCACTCGCCGGCTGGTGCTTTGATGCATATGTGCGTGCAGTCTATTGCACCCACTACCTCAGGGTATTCCGCTATTTGCTGGAAGAGACGCATATTGCTGGCCAATACCTCATGGGAATTGGGGAAATATACATGATCACTGACATGTGCTGACATGGCATCCAGGAACTGTTGTAGTACCCTGGATGCTGATGCCTGTGATATCCCCATCATATCACCAGTTGGTCTCTGGAAGGTACCTGTTGCTAATATTCTTAGGCCAACACATACCTTGGTTTCCACTGGGATTGGTTCCCCTCTGTTGGTTCTGTGTGTGAGGCGTGGCCTGCACAGCTCAACAATTTGCTGCAGGAGGTCTCTGTCCACTCTATAGCGCTCCACTATCTCCAGCTCTTGTAGTCCCTGGTAGATTACCCTGGGCCTGTACACTCTTCTCCATCTCCTCACTGAGGGTTGTCCAGCAGCATTTCTGTTGTCACCACCCTCAGCATGTTGCATATGTCACCTTATAACAGCAATGGCAGCCCCTAACATTTCTTTGTCTCAGTAAAGCTTTTTCAGTTTTCACTTCTATTAGCTTACTGCAGTGTCTGTTGTGAGAAACATACTGGACTGTTGTTTGCAGAGTTTTAGGTGCTAGGCTGGGCTGGGCTAGTGTACTGCCTGTGTAATTGCCTGATTCTGATTGTTTTCACCTGCTAGTACTCCCTGGTAGCTTCCTACTATTTGTTGTGCTTCCTTTTTCCTTTCTGTTTCCCCAGGGGGGCATCACCGTGCACACAAGCGCAAACAAGCTCACAGCAGCTCACACACACGCACACATGCTTACATGGATTAAAACTTGCTTATTCAGGTTAAAACGCGTCCAGACCAGTGCAAACGTGCTTACAACTCTTTAAATAGTCTTATACATGCTTACTCCAGCTTAAACGTGTGCACTCACACTTACACGCGTGCCCTCTGTCTTACTCTGGGTTACAGGCATGCACACAGGTGCATGCTAGCTCAGCAAGAAACGTTGGTGTTATCCATGGTATACACCTTCCATTTCTTTGCTTTCCCTAGCCTACCTGTTGACACAATTCTTTCCATGATGTGTGAATGACAGCTGACACATGCCACTCTGCTCCAATGAGCTTTGCTTCTTTCATACATACCCCCTCATGATGTGACCTATCTTTTACTCTATTACTCCCCATATCCTACTCCTACACTCCACTGACTGTGCTCATTTACTATGTAAACTAGCGATTCACTATCCTAACACGCATTTACATAGGATTGCCTACTAATGCTTGGTTACATGTCTTAGACTGAGCTCCCCCCCCCATAACAACCTCTACTCGGTGGCCATCATGTCTTCAGCCTGCCATTCCCTTGCATTGTATATTACCACTTTCAATAAAATCCACATTTGTGGGTTTTAATTTGTAGTATTCTGGTTTTTAGAGCACAGCCCGTTTGCGCAGCACTGCGCTATGCTTAAACATCAGAAATTGGTGAAAAAAAATATTTTTATTTTAATTTTGCATCAGGGAACATTTCCAATGGCCATATATTTGGCCATTGGCATGCTTCCTGCACTGGATGCAACCTTTATTTGGAGCTGTCACTGCTCCGTTTTGCTATTTGCAGAACGGTACTCAGTTGTCAACTGAGTGCATTTCTACAAATAACACTGCTCTTACTCGGACAGGTTCAGGTTTTCCTGAATCGCAAATCTACCTCATTTGCATGCCTTTCACCTGCAATTGAGGTGATTTGCATGTCCCAGCCTTGTCTGTGTAAGAGCCGTTTTAGGAGCTCTCTTACATGCCCCTACAGGCTGTTCCTGGATCGCTCGTTGGACATGATGGCTGCATGGAGTCTTACTCTACTCTTAGACTCCATGCAAGCCATTGTGAATCCAGCCGATTAAGTTCAGTACAATGAAATTACTTGTTTGTGACATTGGAAGGAATAAATGTAGGGGACAGACCCACTAGTGTGGTGACAGCAATCTGCATTAGCCTTAAAACAAGACTCCAAGTGCATTAGTGAAAACAGGCAAGTGTATTCAATGCCATCACACCTGTTCTGGCTAATAATGTTAATGATTGCTAGGAATATTAGAGAAGATCTGGAGAAGTTATGCCAGAGTACAGAAGATGAAGCATTTTATTTTGTAATGATTGCTAATGATTTCTTCTTACTAGAGGATAATATGGATAGACCAGGTGGAAGAGTTATGAGGCAAATGGTGAACCTCTGTAAATATGTGAAGCTGGAATAAGGAAAATGTCTACGTAGCTATGGGAAGAACAGAAGGAAAGCCAATCTAGGAGACATTAAACACAAATGTCCTAATATCCAGGGTTCCAACTTTCAGCAATTGTTGAAAAACAGAAGAACAATACTAGAGAACACTAAAACAAAGGACAAAATGTGAATTCAACACAAAAAGAAGGATCATATGATAACTGAAAGGTAAACATCATAAGATTAATGTCGTGCAAATATAAATTGTGTGTTTAACCAAGTAAAGAACAAATTGTAAGATGAAAGTGAAAGGAGCAAAACAAAAAAAGGAAAAGCAGTGTGAAGGCTTAGACAAGATTCTCACGATGCACCCCTCAGGTTACCCAGGCATGTCAAATGACAGAATCAATAATAATCGGCTACAGATGGTACAGTAAGAACAATGTTAAAAGAAAACTAAGACAGAAGCAGAAAAAAACAGTGCAGTTAGCAAAAGGCCCAAAAAACAGAATAATGCACTGTTAGGGCTAGGCAAATAACTCCTCCAAAGAGTGGAGCGCCAGCAGTATCTAAACTAAATAACGCTCCATTATTGTATCTAATGTCCACAAAAAAAAAAAAAAAAAACAATGTTAACAGGTCACTCATCATGAATGCATTGGACATTCACACTAAAATGAATGTTTTATAGGAAACAATACGTGAAGTGACAATGCTATAATACATATTCACAAAACATGTACTCAGAGCAATCTTACACATTTGTCATTGCACCCCCCCCCCACCAAAGATAGTGATCGACATCTCTCTGAATTTAGGAAGTACAGATATGTGCACAATAGATGCACATACTTAATATTTTAGAATGCTCCTGTCAGTGCACAAATTCAACATTTTTGAGTGCCATTGTCTGTGTCATGCTCTAAATGTTTTACATATAACATACTATGATCATTTACAACACCCCAATACTTGAGGGAGACATTACTTAGGTAGAATATATTTTTTTCTTCAGTTGTAGTCTTTATAATGAGTTTGTGTTTTATCTTCTCTCCTGTTGTGCACCATCCAAACATTACCGAAAATGGAACTGGGCACTGGGACAAACAATTACAGTGAACAGTATTACTCTTAAAGTTACTCTGGACAAAACTCTCAGCATGATCAGGAACAGTCACACTCAGCTGAATACATGGTCTGTCATTACACATTCAGATGAGGTAACACTTCCAAGTAATCAGGATCTCTCTGATTAAATGTGGACCTAGTTATTCTTGGCTGATACATGTCTGGATTACGCTCAGGAATACAGCATTTAGCTTCAGGCTCAATAGGAACTACTTGAATATGCCTCTGATTACAGTGCCATACATTACAATATGTATGATCACAGTTCGTCAGTTTCCCCTGCTGCACCCCCATTGTATCGCACTTTCTCCCCTCCTATAACTTTAGGCACATTAGCTGGCCTTGTTGAAAGACAGGTAGTTGTTGTAGAAATAGCATTTCTTGTAAAATGTCTTGCTTGAATCTTTAGCTATTAGGTCATTTTACTAAGTCATATGGAATATTTTTGCTCAGGTTTTTATTCCAGTATAGTCATGCTCTCTATGCACTCTATTTGACTGATGGCAGTGATGACTTGACTCTGTATGAGTAAAGCCATAGTCATTATAATATTATTGGAATTTAGGCAACTTGAACTGTGTACCATAATCTGCAACCAGTTTTATGAGTGTTCTGTATCGCATGAATATTGTTTTGAGAGTTGTGTTATTTGCTGGCTAATTGTTGTCAGTATGTGCAATTTCCTTATATCACAAAAGTAATGGTCCACCACTGTTAAGTAGCATTTGCTCTCAAAGTCACACAAGTCAGATGCTATCTTTTGCCAAGGGCATTGCGGTAAGGGTGTCGGTATTAATGACTCACTTCCCTGAGAAGGTTTGTGAAGAATACAGAACTGACACTTTGAGACAAACCATGCAATTCATTCTGTTTAATTTGGGGGGTGATTTATTCTGCATTATAAGTTTAGAAGTTTCTTCCTTTAATTAAATACAAACAATTAAAACTGATCTTCTCACCCTTTTGAGTTTTAGGCATGTTTTTTCTTCCTTTTGGCTCATTAACACTCACAGACCATCATGTTGGTTTTCTTTTAAACTTCCTCTTTTATTAGAATCTAGTTGGAAGTGCCAAGTTAATGCATCAAATGCAAGTAATTTGTCTGCAGACTCCTTTGTAGTATCTACATTCTACCATTATACTGATATTTGGAGACTTTACCATAGAATTGTAGGAGACGTTTATGTTTGAATACCTTGAATTTTGTAGTATTTGCTTCTGATGGCTTAGTTGTTTTGAGGGAGATTACTTGTTTGAAGTCTGACTTGACCAGTGGGGGGTTACCTTGTATATACTATAGTGATGTTATGTTTGTTAGGACCAGGTCAAGTATATTTTATCCTGTAGTGTGTTCTTTAAAAATCTGGTCCTGGGAATTCTTATTTATGAAATCTAAGACATTTACGCATATCCTACTTTGGTGGTATAGGTCCCTCTAGTATGTCACTTTGTAGATGAAATCACCTAGAGCAACAGTGTACCCATAAGTTCATTAAGATTGTTTGGGAATTTTATATGAGTTTCTGGGGACATCGATGGGGGTCTTATTATGATCTGACAGCTGATCCTGTTTAGTGTGATTTGATTCTCTATAAGCTTTGTTTGTGGGTCTGTAGGTATCTAGCTCTTGTTTTTAACAAATATGAATATGCCATCACAGTTTCTGTCAGGTCTAAATGACTAGTAAGCACACAACACAGATACTGAGGGCATGCTCTCTGGACTCCTAAACCAGGTTTCTATAACAACACATACATGTATGTACTTCAAATACAGAAGGGGGATTGGCAGTTTGGTGTTTAGAGAGCCACCTTGATGTGGTCCAGTGATTGGTTTGTTTGAAGTTAGATTAGTAGGTCCATTAGCTGAACTGTGCCTAAGAAAGGAACATTTGGAGCAGCAAAAGGTTTCACCGTTATTCAGGAGCCTTGGACTGAGAGCTGTAAACTGTCATTTATGTCAAAAGTAGGGTTATCATGCACCTCATCTTACCATCATCGACAATCCCAGTCTACTTTGAAACATTATCATCTACCCTCTTTCTATTAGTGACCATTACACAATAAGCTTCATAATACATAATACCACAACACCCACTCCCCAATTCTCATTCAGGCATGAAACAGAATCAAACATCAAAAAACTTAAAGAAGTCATCTTCATCACAGACTAGTCTTTCATATTAAACCTAAACACTAATAACCTTACTGCAGAAGCTCTCAACTTTACACTCAGAGCCTTCCAGTATACATGCTTCCTTATAATTTCTTGACTCTACAAATCAAAAAGAAATGATTGTCTAACTTCTGAAATGAAATTCCTTTTAAAAGTTATACATAGCACATGTCAGGCATGGAAAAACTACCCCTGCCATAGCAAAAGGGAACAATGCATCCTACTTAAAAACCTCTCAAAACAAGCAATAAGATGACATAAAAGCCAGCCGATGAAAACATTTCAAATATCTTTAACTAAATCACCAAGAGTGTTCTGGAATAAAGTGAATTGACTCACAGGAAGGGATATTCAAAATAACTCAACAATGGAAACTCCTACATTCTTTCCATCTAACTTTTTCTTTGAATTCTTCAATTTGCCCACCAATAAAACATTCACACTGCCCCTATACCCACCAGAACCACCTTTCAACAGTCCTCAAATTGACTTTAAAAAAGTCAAAACAAGAGATGTTGAATTTATTCTGCAACAAATAAAAGCTGACAGCCTATCAGGTACAGACAGCCCCTACCCCTGGCTCATATACCACTGCAAGGTCTTCCAACCCCCCCCCCCTCTACCCATCAGCACACTTTTACTCTCTGCCTAAAAAAAACTCTTATGCTAAATAAATGGAAAATAGCCATTGTCAGCCCAATCCCAAAGCAATCTAATCTCACTAAGGCTTTCCAGTACAAGCCAGTCTCTATCCTTCCCACTCTAGGCAAATTCCATGAAAAATGTATTGGTGTTAAACTCACCCAAACATTACTACCTACAACTCCTCTCCATTAAACAACACAGCTTCTTGCCTGGTTGTAGCACACATATTGTCCTATTAACCCTGTCCAATGAAATGCTACTTGTTATGGATAGAAGCCAGCTCACTGGCATCATCTTTACTGGCCTTAAAAAGGTTTCCAAATTCACTGACTACAACATCCTCCTCCTACCACTACTACAAAGAGGCACCAGTAGTGATTCCCTATCCACATATATCCACTTTACTGTCAAAATTCAGACTGATCAGTCAGTATCACAAAGGAGTACCACAAAGTTCCATGACTGCTCCTCTATAAAGTTCCCCTTGACTAATTTATCTTCTCTACTTCTGTACACAGATGTTATTAAATGGTGCTATTTCACACAAGCAGCACAGTACAATACCTCCAGAGAGATCTGAAAGCTTATTTCCTAACCCTAATCTACTGAATTTCTATTAAAAGCCTCATTCTCAACTATAACAATACCAAAACTATGATTTTCTGGCACCAAACAACAACATAGTAAAAAAATGTCTTGCATATCTATCTCTATACCAACAACACTCCCATAGAAAATACTAGCTCTTTTAAATACCTTTGCATTTCGCTTAGCCCCTCCTTTAACATCTCCATCAACCTTGATTACACAAGAATCACACTGGTACTTGCTGTTCAAGACCCTGAGTGCATGTTTCGTCTGATTACACATGGCACGAAAAAAGCATCTAACCATCACTCTTTACTTAATGTTAAGCAGTGCAACTCAATATTCTCTTTTAATCTTCACCTAGATGACTGAATGGATAGCCACACATTTACTGTGATTTTGAATGATATGACCAATTTGGAGAAAGGAGCCACATGAGAGATGAAACTGACAAGGGATGAATAGTCACAAGATGTAGTGACCGTAGAATATCTATGAATCGATAATCCATCAATCCATAAATAAAGTAGTTGAGCCTGACCCACACTGTCAAAGATCAGCATTATCATTGCTTACTTGACATTATAAATGCAAACTCCCTTGAACAAGTAGTTAAACATCTTAATAGGGGCAAAAAATAACCTTGATTGTAGATCAGCGTGTGTGTGCTGTACCTTTAAGAAACATTTCAAGGACTGAACATGCACATATAAATAGCGGGCACATGCTATATCCAATGCCATTTTGAGAGTGCACCAGACAGACTGAACATTATGATAACAATAGCTAGTCTGTATATAAATTACTTAAGCCAAAGTCAGTAAACATCTATCAGGATGTGTTTATATATAATAAAGCTGCTTGAACAGAACCCAAGACGTTTCTTCTATTATATCCAGAGTAGGAGAGTGACATGGTATCAGAACCGGGATGCTAGAGATTGATATTCAAAGCCATGAGGTGCAGAGATGACAGTGACGGTAACCTAAGAGAAACAAGCATGAAAAAGAGCCAGAAAAGAAACAAAGGTAATGAGAACTCACACAAACTGCTTATTTTATATAAAAAAGATAAAACAGAGCATTACAAGGGCATGAACCACATTATTAAACAAGAGGTAGGCACAGAAGGTTTATTAATTAAGAAAATGTTTAAGATTAATATATTTGATAAAATGATTATCAGAAAAAGCAAAACGGGTATGTTTAAAGCAGAACAGGTATGTTTAAATCAAAATAGGTGTGTTTAAGGCAAAACAGGCATGTTTAGTGTAAAACGAGCACAAGAAAAGTACAATGAGCATGACAAGAGATTAAATGAGCAAAACAAATATAATAAGGGCAGAAAGGACACATTAAGCATAAATAAAACAAGGCAACTGCATGTTTTTTTGGCAAAGTGCTGTGTTTTGGCATAACTGCAACTTCGTATTGTATCAACAGAAAAACTAGAGTTATTCAAAGTATCTCAAAGTACATAAAAAATGTTTACAGCGTGAGCTTATTACAGTACATGTATTCTGGAGAGTTTATCTGTGTGCAAAGGGAAACTGTTGCGTGAAGTACAGTCAACGTATAGCCATTTCAAAAAGTTTCTTGAGCTGGGTGTGTCTATTCACAAAATGTCACCATTACAGAGTGTTTCCTGCACTGTAAAGAATTATCTAGCAAGGTACATTTTGGGGAAGTTTCAGTGTGCTATGTACTGTTTATTCACAAAGTGCAACTACTTAGAAATGTTTCTGAGTCTCAGCGTCTCTTTCCCAGTTGATTCACATCATGCAGTTACTTGAAATGTTTCTTACACTGCTAAGAGGTGATTTCTTGCAGTACAGCAATTTCAAGAGTATTACAATGCCCAGGAGACTTATTTTGCAAAGTTCAGTTATTCAGAGGCTGGTTGTGCTATTCAGCAAATTTACAAATACTGGCATAAATTTCTGGCATATGTGTATGTGTACGTTTTTATGCATATTTGTAAAACCCTTCACTGGTATGTGTCAATATGGCAGACAGATTTTGAAAGCCCTTACCACTTGTATTTGATCAGAATATTGCAGAAAATTGGACATCTGAGCAAGAGTATGATATTTTTATACAAGCAGCTTATTCAAAGATACATGCACCAGGGCATTCATTTTGCTAAACCTAGCTAGGTCAGAGGCCATTGAAAGACAGTGTTCATTTGTGTATGCACCAGCAGTATATGAGAGAGAAAGTGAAAATCACCATGTTGTTGTACAAGCTGAATCAAGGGAAGAACCTGAGTGTTTGAAGCACAGATTCAGGGAAATGTATAATCCCCAGACAAATATTATGTTAGAGAGGCATTTGCTTTACACAAGAGATCAGAAACCAGGGGAACTTTTCCAGCTTATATTGCTGCCCTGAGAAACAAAGCTAAAATGTGTCAGTTTGGTGACTTAAAAGATGAGTTAATGAAAGACAGGCTTGTGTGTGCTATTAATAGCACTGCTGTGAGAAAGATTTTGCTTTGTGACAGTGATTTAACATTGAGTAAAGCCATAGAGATTTGTCAAATCCATGAAGTTATAGAAAAACACACACCTATGCTTGCAAGTGACAAGAGCATGGTTTCAGCAGGCTCCAGAGCAAATGTAGACAGTATGCAACATGTGGCAAACAGAAGTAGGCCTAAGCACATGGCAACCACAACCCCTGCTGATTCATCACAGAAGCCATGCAGTTTTACAGCAATTTCTAAAACTAATCCAAAAATAGCAGAAAAAGGCAACACCAAAGCATATAATCCTTTAAAACAAACTTTTAATCCAATTGATTATAAAGACAGTGAGCGCTTTCACGTTATCACAACGTTTCATCAGACTTTAAGTAAAAACCATTAACTGCCAATCATAAATAGTAAATTCAAACCCTTCTAGCCTATGGTTCAACAGAAACAATTATGACATCATGTTGAAATTAAAATTTTAAAAAGACATGCCCCGGGATTCATGAAGGTCGGCGCAAGGCCGGCGTAAGGCTTGCGCTGGCCGTGCGACATATATCTGGAGTAGTCGCGTCATATGCATATTAATGAAGGCACACAGCCGCCATAGCCATGTGCATAGGAAACGTGTGCGCGTGCATGAGGCGTATCGAAGTTGTGGACGGAGGCGTGTCAATGTCAGCTGTTGATGAGCAACCTAAACTGCTAAATATTATATTCCGCCTGCAATAGTAATCACACCTATCAGTGTCCGTGGATACTGAAACGTATGCAAAGCATGCAAGATAGTCCCTGTGAACAGAAAATGAAGAAGCAAACACAAATGCACAGTAGGAAATAACAGGTCCCTACCCTTGAACAAATTACATGAAAACCGTGTGCCCGTAGTCCAACGTAGTGTTGATAGCTATACCATGTGGAAGTGAAACGTATCATATGTTAGCGCGCCGCCAGCAGGTACGTCCAGCCCAATGGAGAGGTCACTAGCTGACCCATAATGTGAGAGAGGGTACATAGCTGGGCAGATGTGTCCATAACAAAATATACGAGGAGAAATGTAGATATATGTAGTGACCATATGTCTGAATCATATCCCACAAGGCATGTAATAGTCACATACAAAAGGTATGTCCGTATTTCGCATACCAAATGTGATAGGAAATAGAATACACATGTAAACAAAACAGAAGGAGCATATAAACAGCTACAACAATAAGGACACATGTAGGCCGAAAGGAACAGTATGATCCGTACCGTTGACTAAGATTATCATCTGTCCCATTTTGTGAGCAACAGTCCCTCTGTGGGCAGATGTGTCCTGACACAAACTTGTAAAAATGGCAAATATCCAGAGATTATAGGACATAATTATTCCTTAGACATCATGTAATAGTTGTATTAAACAGTTTTTCTCTGTACGTATATTACATAAATATCATAAGAAACAGAATAAGCCACTGAAATGCTACAAGAATAAGCTTAGATATAGGCAAGAATTGTACGTTCTATCTGTCGAACTGACTGTGGGTATGTGTCTGCCTGTAAAATGTGCTGTGTTCACCACAAATGTCACACTGTGGCCAATTGAAAAGGTGGAAATACTACCGTCAACTGTGGGAAGGCATTATCCACAACAGTCGGACATGTGTAAGGAATAGCTTGGACATAGGAAAAGGTGCCATCCCACAAATGAGTACAACAGGCTGGCAAAATCCGGAAGTCAGCGGTATAAGCCAAACTTGTATGTGACACAGTCAAACGTGTAGTACCTGGGTATAACAACCAAGTAATGAAAGTGAAGTATGGGCGTGTACCTATGTGCGTGAGGTATAGCATATGGAAAGCAAACATGGCAGGGTAGTCCACACAACCATAAAGGTACCTGACACATGTAGGGTAGTCAATGTGTTACTCTGGCCATGTCATGGGCCAACAACCAAAGTAGTGATCTATGGGGTGTGAGGAATTTGCGTGTGAGGGGTGGATGGGTAATGGTAAAATCCTCAAAGGCTATACTGTGTCGTATGCAGAAAAGGTGAACCGGAGGTGTAGGAGGGGGCAGCGGGTGAAGTGGAAAGAAACACAAACACATGTAGAAACAGCTGCAAGACAAGCAGACAGGCCATAGTGTAGAACACAATCCCACAAACATATGAATATGGAAATGTGCGATACAAATGTATAGATATGTCACCATCACATACCCACAGATTGATCTTGATGGAACTGGCCATAACAAATGCAACACACCTGGATGCATAATGGCCTACCCAGCATACCCTCCACATCACACAACCCCGCGTACCAGAACGTCCACCAAATCCAGCCGTACTTGGCGTACTGGTTCATTGCAGACACAGCTACACATAGTGACCCCTACGCATATGTAGTAGGTATTGTCACCCTAGGCAGTGTCAGGATTGCAAACCATGTATCCCCTGCATGTAAAAAACCCTGCACATTTTCGTAAAGCCACAAAAATCTTCAGTATCTGCCTTGTTTTGGTCATGACCAATTTTTGGTACATCCCTCATGGGATAACTAACCTGTGTAAATAGTAGAATGGGTATGACGACATGATGACCAATCCTGTAGATATCTGGACACAAGTCAGAATGTGCAGTAGAGGTCTATGACACTGTCCAGCCCTAAGTGGTCATGCATAACCTACTACCCAGGATAAAACACCTTCCCGTGACGCAAGTTTCCCAACACGAATAGGCGGGAGAATATATTGCACATATTCGCATAGTGGCAAATGGCATAAGGGTGAGGAAGACACTGATGTAAATAGGATAACCCTGATCAAGTGTGAGGGACACTTACTGTGTGCAGGCATGACCGACCATACCTGTCAACCTGTGTGAGCAAGATATCTGGACAGAGCTATGAATACAAGTGAGACAAAGGTCCAAAAGCAGGGACAATTTGTAAAGCTAGCTCTTAGAAACATAGACATATGATAGAATAATAGTTTGCACATTGGCATTAATGTCCGGAGTATGAAGTCTGAAACCCAACTGTCTGTCAGCACGTTCCGACTTCAGTCTTTAATGATGAGCTACTGCAGTACCAGAACACAACAGTGTATTACAGAGGTCCGTACCATACCACTCAACTGTCCAGATATTCGCAGAATGACCAGAGTTTTGCCTCATATTGTTGTTGTGTGCCTCCGACAATCTGCACCTGTCTGGTAAATAGCTGAGGATTGATGTCACTAAATAATGAGAAATATTTTGAGTTTAAGACACCACATCCTTCAGAAAAGTCATGCTAATGCAAAACCTAGCATTCTAACAATGTTCTAAGCTTGTAAGAGCAATAGTTAAAATGTGTCCCTATTTGCCCTCCATCAGGTAGGTTTTGCGCAGATTTGTTGCTCTAAGAGGTTGAGAGGTATCGTCCATACATAATTATAGTAACAACCCTTCACATTTGTGTAATGTACAACTGCATACCTGTAGTCACTTCATGTCCAAACTAATAATCCCCGTATGACTGAATACAGGTAATAGTCAAATGTGAATAGGAACACCCCTCACCGTGGAGTATGGACTCTGTACCCACTGTAACAACCCCACCCATAATATGTATTGCCAACAGAATAAGCTGCTGACAGGTGCCCAAACACCTCTGTCTATAAACAGAGGTAAAAATTCATAACAGGGAGAAACTCCCCGTCCATATGCTTCATCTGACATTTGAACTTGGCTAGGGAAGTTCCGTTCTCCAGGCGGACAAGCCTAAACCCAGATCACTACATGAACACCCTGACAATCAAAGACCTGTATGTGCCAGAACTATATGCCTTGGTGTTCTGCATATCCTTGGAGTGATCAACAATGCAGCTGGAGTCAACAGCAGTAGGCAATAGGGAATGTGTAATATGTAGTACCGCATTTTTGCCAGCAGGAGAATGGATGCCTGTGTTGTAAGTGAAGCAGTGAGGCGTATGTTGATGTAGCTAAGTACTGTGGGTATGCATATCAATGAGGCAGAACACCAATAGAATAGTGGTTCCGGCATCCTGCCAACGTGAAAGCAGTCCCGGTTGACCTACGACCACTGCACATATAACTTTAAAATGTAATGAATGCATTTGTGCTGTACACACATTTAAATATGTAAAGGTGAACGTGTGTTTCGCATCAGTCCATAAACCAGAATACAGATATGTAACTGTTACGGTCAGAATTATGAAAGGCCACGTAAGCACAAATATCTATTAAACATATGTAACCCACAATAAGGATATGCAAGTGCGCCTGCGCGTGTGTAATCCACTCACAGCATAGCAAATGAATGCTGTTTTCTCCACGTTATATATACATGGCTCATACCTGTTAACCCTGTAAAGTACAAAACCGGACAAAGCCATGAACACAACTGGTACAAATGGGACAATCCCCAGATATTGCCCTAACAAACATCGAAAGTGGATAGAATAGTAGGTGTTTCACTAGCATGGATTCTCTGAAGAGTATGAAGTCGTAACCTGAAATGCTTGTCATTATTGTCCATCAGTCTTTAACGATATGCCACTAAATTGCCAGATAGACACAAGGTTATGAAAAATGAATCAAAGATAAGAGGCAAACAGCTGTACATTCAGCAAAAATCTGTACAGTTGAAAGGTATGATATGGATATATATATCTGTGTATACACATATATCCACAGACTTAGACCAAAGCTAATTATGAAATGAGGAATGTACAGACATATATGGACATATGTATATATGTACAAATATATATTTATACACACATGATACATTAATAGATTTATACACAACAAACATATGTCCCTGTAGATATGACACGTACATAAATAGGTCATGGTATAGCTATTATGGATAGACAGACAGACATGCATGAAAGGTGAATACACTGCTGCTTTCCAAACCATTGCCCGGAAAGTACCAGTGTGACAGGCCTGCAAGTTCTACACTTTAAACATGAATATAGGTGTCCTTTGCAGGACCCCAAAAAATGATCCCGTATGAAGTACGAACCCTCAACGATGCAAAGGACATCACAGCTGCAACTACGATATAGCTGTACATGCAACAGTAGCAGGTGCAAGGGTAATAACACATGGGTCGATAGAATGTATGACTTATGACCTGATATCCAGAGAGTGGGGAGTGCTTAGAAGTGTCTTCACACTTTATTATCGCTCACATTAAACATGTCTAATGGGTACTGTGGAGGGGTGTCAGGTATGGGAATCACGGGCATGCAAAAATGGGCCTAGGTGTTGGTTGGCACAGATTTATTATGTCCGCCCCATGGGAGTGATCAATATACCTATGCGGGTATAGCACATGCCTATATTCTCCAAAAAGGTTCAACCCATCTACTGGATATTGTGTAAACCATTGGGGGAAGACGTAGGGACCTATATCAGTGTCATGTATGCGAATATCATGGATGGACATGCGTACGACCAAGATGGTAACCATACCTTCCAAACTTTCAGAATAAGACAGCTGGACTAAGGCATAGTACATGAAATACAAATAGGGACTATATTAAATATACCCCTGACAAAGTCAGAACATTGAAAGAATAATGGCGTAGTCAGGAGTATGAATGTTATGAGGGTTAGTAATCATGAAATAGAAATGTCAGTCATTATTATCTAACCTCACAGTCCGTAATGCCTTGCCAGTAATTTACCAGAAAGACACATTATTATGACAAATGTAACAAAATCATAGGTCAAACCTCGAGGCGTTTACCCATAATGTGTACAAGTGAGAGATATGAAAGTAACCCGTCCTAAATAAATGTACAGAACTAGTGATACTAGGTGGACAGGTGAGAAGAAAGACGTCAGGACAAATGACAAAACTTGTACAAGTCAAAAGCATGTACTTCGATAAATGTGAATGACAACGTATGCCCTGTGAAAGTCAATGTGGAAGGTTAATAGACCCAAAAGAAATGTGTCCCTCAGGGTGTCATGCAGTGTCACCGATACAGTGGCCAGTCCCCCATACTTGTACGTGAGCTCTGCCACTGACGGAAAGCACAAATACTGGTGTACACATAAGGCACATGATAGAATAATTAGTGTGGATAAGCACCTGTTGGCCTTTGTGTGGAATACAACCCTCTGTGTGGGTGTGTCCTGCAATAGGAATGTAATGGCATCTGGCCTGTGATGCCGCCATATATTGTGTGTATTGTTGTAAGAAAATTGATATCCTGTATCAGAAACATACCTCGCAATTGTACAGATTTTCACAGAATGTGCAGATTTTTGCCTCATATGTTTGGTGTGTTCCACTTAAAATCTGTACCTTTCTGGCAAATACCTGAGAACTGAAGTCATTAAATAATGACAAACATTTGAGTTTAAGACTCCAAATCCTTCAGAAAAGTCATACTAATGCAAAACCTATTATTCTGTCAACTATCTACGTTTGTAAGAGCAATATTTAAAATCTGCCCCTATTTGTCCCCCCATCATTTTAGGCTTTGTCCAGATTTTGTGCTCTAGGAGGTTGAGAGGTATGATCAGAAACAGATACATGTCTGAGGAAACAGCATTATCAACTGCAGGATAACTCAGAAGGTATGAAAAGCGCTGCGGTAGGAAGTTCAGTATTGGCCGTAGGTATGTGCTGACATGTCAAATGACACAGCAGTCTACATGAAGTACCTATAGGGCTGTCACCTTTACAAATGATGACAGTGGGACATACCCACAGCCATGCATACACCACAAATAGACATAGCACACAGCAAAACCTAGGCCATGATACAAGAAACCTCTGGCGTGTACGAGTAGAGTGAGAGTACAGCAAGGAAATATGCCTGCCATGGTATTCAGCAAACTCCTGTAGGGGCATGTAAGACCGCCTGTAACACGAACATTGCACGGACAATGTTGGGATTTGCAACATACTTCATTTGTATGTGAAAGCTATGCAAATGATGTAAATATCCGATACATGAAACAGTAAGCTGTCCGTGCAAGAGCAGTTATGTGCAGAAATATACCCGGATGTTAGGCGACTAACGTTCTGCACGTTGCCAAATGGAGCAATGACAGCTGCAAATACAGTAGGAATACAGTCGAAGAAGCATGCCAATGTCCAAATCTAAGGCCAGTGGCATTATTGTCCACTGGATATCAATAAAACTGTAGTTGTCCTCCCCCGAGCTCCGGTGTGGAAGTGTAGTGCAGCGCCACGAGAACGCGCTGCGCTTCAAAACAAGTCAAATATGTATAATATACATACAAAATGTAGGTTTAGTTAGATGTTAGTACGCCATGCAGATGAATGGCAAGCTGTAGACAACATGGCTACTGCATACTGGTTGTTATGTGTGGAAGCGCTCTGTCAGAGATGTAACGAAGCATTTGTAGGCTATCTGATGCAAGTGAGGCTGAGGATAGTGAATCACAACATGTCATGCCATATGGGCCAAGCCTCTACAGTGTAGTGTAGGATAAGGGGACTATTAGAGTAGAAGATAGGTGACAACATGAATGTGTATGTATAAAACACTGTAATCTTACCGGAGCAGTGTCACATGTTTGCTGTCAGTACTCAGTGGAAGAGGCGTGTTATGAGCTATCCTAGGGAAAGTCAGGAGACTGACGGTGTACGCCATGGATACCACCGATGTTACCTGCAAACCTGCCCACAGTGTGTCTGCGCCCATGCGTGCCAGCAAGCCCGAGTAAGCATGTGTGCACACGTGTCAGCCCGTGTGTGCGCGTTAAAGAATGAGTAAGCTAGTGTACGAATGGTGAAGCCTGTGTAATGTCGTGTATGCCAGTGTACGCATTTGTAAGCATGTATACATGTGTACTACACACATCACACACATACTGCACACTCAGACACACATGCTGTCAATACTACACACATCAGTGAAATGGCACATGGATGGGAAGTACATAATCAGAATTAACAGTGCTGTAAACTACGCTACATTGATGGTCATCGCTGCAATGTATCATGCCTGCTGATATACACATGGAAGTATCACACTTTGTGATAACAGCATTGTAACATCAATACAGTGGAATAAAGCCACCATGTGCATCAGCACCAGGTTAGTCTGACCTGCATCAATGTTACACATCACAGGTGGTGGCACAGGTGACCTCAGGTTTTAGGACAGTCACAGACCGTACCTGCCAGGCTGTAGAGATCACCATTACTGGCCATGGACATCCCTCCATGCATCCAAAACTAACCCAGTCCTGCACCTATCAATGTATACACATTCAGTCCTGGGATCTGTACCACAACCTGTGGATAAACGTGAGTCAGTAATGTTAACCTGAGTTTCTTAGAATTGTCAGTTACTACATACAGATATGAGCCATACTCACCCTCCAAAGTAATAACCACTGCTGACTGTTGCTGAGATGTGCATATGACCATTTAAAGGTGCTGTACTAACATTGTTTCCAATGCCCCTTGTAATACCCAGCAACACAATAACTGGTCACTACACAAGTGTAACCCATGATCACTACAGCACAGAGTATGTGCACTATCACAGAGCCATAGCAGATGTACATACATCCAAGGTGATCACGTACAGATAATGCAGCACATTCAAGAGTGATAATCTCAATATATATATATATAGATACATACATACATGCATACACACACACACACACACACACACACACACACACACACACACACACACACACACACACACACACACACACACACACACACAAAACACACGTGGCAGGGTTGGGAGCAGAACACAAACGTAACCACTGTACCACACAACAGCATTACGCAGTTACAGAACATGCTACCATGATTAGTAGATCATAGCATTCACACAGGCATACGTCTAGCCTGCAGACAGCAGCATCAAAGGCAAAGACGCCGCATGGATGTTATGGAGAGTGAATACTGTAAAAGCAATGTACTGTTGTCATGCAGCTGGAAACACACACACACACTTGGCGGGGCTAGGAATCGAACATACACCTAACTACCCTATCACACTACAGCATAACGTATTTACAGAACGCGCTACCAAGATTACTGAACACAGCGGTCTCAGAGGCATACTTCTAGGCATGTGTTATCATCCGCAAAGGCAAAGACATCGGTAGGAAATATCTGTTGTGTGAGGCGTCTAAAAGCATGACTGAGTCCCCAGGCGGGCGGGAGCATGCGCGTTCGCACACACACACACACACACACACACACACACACACACACACACACACACACACACACACACACACACTTGGCAGGGGGCTGGGAGTTGAACATACACCTAACTACCCTATCACGCTACAGCATTCATACATACAGTCATAAGAAACAGAATAAGCCACCGAAATGCTACAAGAATAAGCTTAGATATAGGCAAGAATTGTACATTCTATCTGCCGAACTGACCGTGGGTATATGTCTGCCTGTAAAATGTGCTGTGTTCACCACAAATGTCACACTGTGGCCAATTGAAAAGGTGGAAACACTACCGTCAACTGTGGGGAGGCATTGTCCACAACAGTCGGACATGTGTAAGGAATAGCGTGGACATAGGAAAAGGTGCCATCCCACAAATGAGTACAACAGGCTGGCAAAATCCGGAAGTCAGTGATATAAGCCGAACTTGTATGTGAAACAGTCGAATGTGTAGTACCTGGGTATATCAACCAAGTAATGAAAGTGAAGTATGGGCATGTACCTATGTGTGTGAGGTATAGCATATGGAAAGCAAACATGGCAGGGTAGTCCACACAACCGTAAAGGTACTTGACACATGTAGGGTAGTCAATGTGTTACTCTGGCCATGTCATGGGCCAAGAACCAAAGTAGTGATCTATGGGGTGTGAGGAATTTGCGTGCGAGGGGTGGATGGGTAATGGTAAAATCCTCAAAGGCTATACTGTGTCGTATGCAGAAAAGGTGAACAGGAGGTGTAGGAGGGGGCAGCGGGTGAAGTGGAAAGAAACACAAACACATGTAGAAACAGCTGCAAGACAAGCAGACAGGCCATAGTGTAGAACACAATCCCACAAACATATGAATATGGAAATGTGTGATACAAATGTATAGATATGTCACCATCACATACCCACAGATTGGTCCTGATGGAGCTGGCCATAACAAATGCAACACACCTGGATGCATAATGGCCTACTCAGCATACCCTCCACATCACACAACCCGCCCACGTACCAGAACGTCCACCAAATCCAGCCGTACTTAGCGTACTGGTTTGTTGCAGACACAGCTACACATAGTGACCCCTACGCATATGTAGTAGGTATTGTCACCCTAGGCAGTGTCAGGATTGCAAACCATGTATCCCCTGCATGTAAAACCCCCTGCACATTTTCGTAAAGCCACAAAAATCTTCAGTATCTGCCTTGTTTTGGTCATGACCAATTTTTGGGATATCCCTCATGGGATAACTAACCTGTGTAAATAGTAGAATGGGTATGACGACATGATGACCAATCCTGTAGATATCTGGACACAAGTCAGAATGTGCAGTAGAGGTCTATGACACTGTCCAGCCCTAAGTGGTCATGCATAACCAACTACCCAGGATAAAACACCTTCCCGTGACGCACGTTTCCCGACACGAATAGGCAGGAGAATATATTGCACACATTCGCATAGTGGCAAATGGCATAAGGGTGAGGAAGACACTGATGTAAACAGGATAACCCTGATCAAGTGTGAGGGACACTTACTGTGTGCAGGCATGACCGACCATACCTGTCAACCTGTGTGAGCAAGATATCTGGACAGAGCCGTGAATACAAGTGAGACAAAGGTCTAAAAGCAGGGACAATTTGTAAAGCTTGCTCTTAGAAACATAGACATATGATAGAATAACAGTTTGCACATTGGCATTAATGTCCGGAGTATGAAGTCTGAAACCCAACTGTCTGTCAGCACGTTCCGACTTCAGTCTTTAATGATGAGCTACTGCTGTGCCAGAACACAACAGTGTATTACAGAGGTCCGTACCATACCACTCAACTGTCCAGATATTCGCAGAATGACCAGAGTTTTGCCTCATATTGTTGTTGTGTGCCTCCGACAATCTGCACCTGTCTGGTAAATAGCTGAGGATTGACGTCACTAAATAATGAAAAAGATTTTGAGTTTAAGACTCCACATCCTTCAGAAAAGTCATGCTAATGCAAAACCTAGTATTCTAACAATGTTTTAAGCTTGTAAGAGCAATAGTTAAAATGTGTCCCTATTTGTCCCTCCATCAGGTAGGTTTTGCGCAGATTTGTTGCTCTAAGAGGTTGAGAGGTATGGTCTGTACATATTTACAGTAACAACCCTTCACATTTGTGTAATGTACAACTGCATACCTGTAGTCACTTCATGTCCAAACTAATAATCCCCGTATGACTGAATACAGGTAATAGTCAAATGTGAATGGGAACACCCCTCACCATGGAGTATGGACTCTGTACCCACTGTAACAACCCCACCCATAATATGTATTGCCAACAGAATAAGCTGCTGACAGGTGCCCAAACACCTCTGTCTATAAACAGAGGTAAAAAATCATAACAGGGAGAAACTCCCCGTCCATATGCTTCATCTGACATTTGAACTTGGCTAGGGAAGTTCCGTTCTCCAGGCGGACAAGCCTAAACCCAGATCACTACATGAACACCCTGACAATCAAAGACCTGTATGTGCCAGAACTATATGCCTTGGTGTTCTGCATATCCTTGGAGTGATCAACAATGCAGCTGGGGTCCACAGCAGTAGGCAATAGGAAATGTGTAATATGTAGTACCGCGTTTTTCCCAGCAGGAGAATGGATGCATGTGTTGTAAGTGAAGCGGTGAGGTGTATGTTGATGTAGCTAAGTACTGTGGGTATGCATATCAATGAGGCAGAACACCAATAGAATAGTGGTTCCGGCATCCTGCCAACGTGAATGCAGTCCCGGTTGACCTACGACCACTGCACATATAACTTTAAGATGTAATGAATGCATTCGTGCTGTACACACATTTAAATATGTAAAGGTGAACGTGTGTTTCGCATCAGTCCGTAAACCAGAATACAGATATGTAACTGTTACGGTCAGAATTATGAAAGGCCACATAAGCACAAATATCTATTAAACATATGTAACCCGCAATAAGGCTATGCAAGTGCACGTGTGTAATCCACTCACAGCATAGCAAATGAATGCTGTTTTCTCCACGTTATTTATACATGGCTCATACCTGTTAACCCTGTAAAGTACAAAACCGGACAAAGCCATGAAAACAACTGGTACAAATAGGGACAATCCCCAGATATTGCCCTAACAAACATCGAAAGTGGATAGAATAACAGGTGTGTCACTAGCATGGATTCTCTGAAGAGTATGAAGTCGTAACCTGAAATGCTTGTCATTATTGTCCAACGTCAGTCTTTAATGATATGCCACTAAATTGCCAAATAGACACAAGGTTATGAAAAATGGATCAAAGATAAGAGGCAAACAGCTGTACATTCAGTGAAAATCTGTACAGTTGAAAGGTATGATATGGATATATATATATCTGTGTATACACATATATCCACAGACTTAAACCAAAGCTAATTATGAAATGAGGAATGTACAGACATATATGGACATATGTATATATGTACAAATATATATTTATGCACACATGATACATTGATAGATATATACACAACAAACATATGTCCCTGTAGATATAACACGTACATAAATAGGTCATGGTATAGCTATTATGGATAGACAGACAGACATGCATGAAAGGTGAATACACTGCTGCTTTCCAAAGCATTGCCCGGAAAGTACCAGTGTGACAGGCTTGCAAGTTCTACACTTTAAACATGAATATAGGTGTCCTTTGCAGGACCCCAAAAATTGATCCCGTATGAAGTGCAAACCCTCATCGATGCAAAGGACATCACAGCTGGAACTTCGATACAGCTGTACATGCAACAGTAGCAGGTGCAAGGGTAATAACACATGGGTCGATAGAATGTATGACTTACGACCTGATATCCAGAGAGTGGGGAGTGTTTAGAAGTGTCTTCACACTTTATTATCGCTCACATTAAACATGGCTAATGGGTACTGTGGAGGGGTGTCAGGTATGGGAATCATGGGTATGCAGAAATGGGCCTAGGTGTTGGTTGGCACAGATTTATTATGTCTGCCCCATGGGAGTGATCAATATACCTATGCGGGTATAGCACATGCCTATATTCTC
The DNA here is from genome assembly GCF_019279795.1 of Protopterus annectens. Taxonomy (NCBI): domain Eukaryota; kingdom Metazoa; phylum Chordata; order Ceratodontiformes; family Protopteridae; genus Protopterus; species Protopterus annectens. The sequence continues at coordinate 1,461,807,947 of NC_056743.1, forward strand.
CAAAAAGGTTCAACCCATCTACTGGATATTGTGTAAACCATTGGGGGAAGACGTAGGGACCTATATCAGTGTCATGTAGGCGATTATCATGGATGGATATGTGTACGACCAAGATGGTAACCATACCTTCCAAACTTTCAGAATACGACAGCTGGCATAGTACATGAAATACAAATAGGGACTATATTAAATATACCCCTGACAAAGTCAGAACGTTGAAAGAATAATGGCGTAGTCAGGAGTATGAATGTTATGAGGGTTAGTAATCATGAAATAGAAATGTCAGTCATTATTATCTAACCTTACAGTCCGTAATGCCTTGCCAGTAATTTACCAGAAAGGCACATTATTATGACAAATGTAACAAAATCATAGGTCAAACCTCGGAGCGTTTACCCATAATGTGTACAGGTGAGAGATATGAAAGTAACCCGTCCTAAATAAATGTACAGAACTAGTGATACTAGGTGGACAGGTGAGAAGAAAGACGTCAGGACAAATGACAAAACATGTACAAGTCAAAAGCATGTACTTCGATAAATATGAATGACAACGTATGCCCTGTGAAAGTCGATTTGGAAGGTTAATAGACCCAAAAGAAATGTGTCCCTCAGGGTGTCATGCAGTGTCACCGATACAGTGGCCAGTACCCCATACTTGTACGTGATCTCTGCCACTGACGGAAAGCACAAATACTGGTGTACACATAAGGCACATGATAGAATAATTAGTGTGGATAAGCACCTGTTGGCCTTTGTGTGGAATACAACCCTCTGGGTGGGTGTGTCCTGCAATAGGAATGTAATGGCATCTGGCCTGTGATGCCGCCATATATTGTGTGTATTGGTGTAAGAAAATTGATATCCTGTATCAGAAACATACCTCGCAACTGTACAGATTTTCACAGAATGTGCAGATTTTTGCCTCATATGTTTGGTGTGTTCCTCTTAAAATCTGTACCTTTCTGGCAAATACCTGAGAACTTAAGTCATTAAATAATGACAAACATTTGAGTTTAAAACTCCAAATCCTTCAGAAAAGTCATACTAATGCAAATCTTATTATTCTATCAACTATCTACGTTTGTAAGAGCAATATTTAAAATCTGCCCCTATTTGTCCCCCCATCATTTTAGGCTTTGTCCAGATTTTGTGCTCTAGGAGGTTGAGAGGTATGATCAGAAACAGATACATGTCTGAGGAAACAGCATTATCAACTGCAGGATAACTCAGAAGGTATGAAAAGCGCTGCGGTAGGAAGTTCAGTATTGGTCGTAGGTATGTGCTGACATGTCAAATGACACAGCAGTCTACATGAAGTACCTATAGGGCTGTCACCTTTACAAATGATGACAGTGGGACATACCCACAGCCGAGCATACACCACAAATAGACATAGCACACAGCAAAACCTAGGCCATGATACAAGAAGCCTCCAGCGTGTACGAGTAGAGTGAGAGTACAGCAAGGAAAGATGTCTGCCAAGGTATTCAGCAAACTCCTGTAGGGGCATGTAAGACCGCCTGTAACACGAACATTGCACGGACAATGTTGGGATTTGCAACATACTCCATTTGTATGTGAAAGCTATGTAAATGATGTAAATATCCGATACATGAAACAGTAAGCTGTCCATGCAAGAGCAGTTATGTGCAGAAATGTACCCGGATGTTAGGCGACTAACGTTCTGCACGTTGCCAAATGGAGCAATGACAGCTGCAAATACAGTATGAATACAGTCGAAGAAGCATGCCAATGTCCAAATCTAAGGCCAGTGGCATTATTGTCCATTGGATATCAATAAAACTGTAGTTGTCCTCCCCCGATCTCCGGTGTGGAAGCGTAGCGCAGCACCACGAGAACGCACTGCACTTCAAAACAAGTCAAATGTAGGTTTAGTTAGATATTAGTACGCCATGCAGATGAATGGCAAGCTGAAGACAACATGGCTACTGCATACTGGTTGTTATGTGTGGAAGCGCTCTGTCAGAGATGTAACGAAGCATTTGTAGGCTATCTGATGCAAGTGAGGCTGAGGATAGTGAATCACAACATGTCATGCCATATGGGCCAAGCCTCTACAGTGTAGTGTAGGATAAGAGAACTATTAGAGTAGAAGATAGGTGACAACATGAATGTGTATGTATAAAACACTGTAATCTTACCGGAGCAGTGTCACATGTTTGCTGTCAGTACTCAGTGGAAGAGGCGTGTTATGAACTATCCTAGGGAAAGTCAGGAGACTGACGGTGTACGCCATGGATACCACCGATGTTACCTGCAAACCTGCCCACAGTGTGTCCGCGCCCATGCGTGCCAGTAAGCCCGAGTAAGTATGTGTGCACACGTGTCAGCCCGTGTGTGCGCGTTAAAGAATGAGTAAGCTAGTGTACGAATGGTGAAGCCTGTGTAATGTCGTGTATGCCAGTGTATGCGTTTGTAAGCATGTATACATGTGTACTACACACATCACACACATACTGCACACTCAGACACACATGCTGTCAATACTACACACATCAGTGAAATGGCACATGGATGGGAAGTACATAATCAGAATTAACAGTGCTGTAAACTACGCTACATTGATGGTCATCGCTGCAATGTGTCATGCCTGCTGATATACACATGGAAGTATCACACTTTGTGATAACAGCATTGTAACATCAATACAGTGGAATAAAGCCACCATGTGCATCAGCACCAGGTTAGTCTGACCTGCATCAATGTTACACATCACAGGTGGTGGCACAGGTGACCTCAGGTTGTAGGACAGTCACGGACCGTACCTGCCAGGCTGTAGTGATCGCCATTACTGGCCATGGACATCCCTCCATGCATCCAACATTAACCCAGTCCTGCACCTATCAATGTATACACATTCAGTCCTGGGATCTGTACCACAACCTGTGGATAAACGTGAGTCAGTAATATTAACCTGAGTTTCTTAGAATTGTCAGTTACTACATACAGATATGAACCATACTCACCCTCCAAAGTAATAACCACTGCTGACTGTTGCTGAGATGTGCATATGACCATTTAAAGGTGCTGTACTAACATTGTTTCCAATGCCCCTTGTAATACCCAGCAACACAATAACTGGTCACTACACAAGTGTAACCCACAATCACTACAGCACAGAGTATGTGCACTATCACAGAGCCATAGCAGATGTACATACATCCAAGGTGATCACATACAGATAATGCAGCACATTCAAGAGTGATAATCTCAAAATATATATATATATATATATATATATATATATATATATATATATATATATATATATGTAGATACATACATACATACACACACACACACATACACACACACACACACACACACACACACACACACAACACACGTGGCAGGGTTGGGAGCAGAACACAAATGTAACCACTGTACCACACAACAGCATTACGCAGTTACAGAACATGCTACCATGATTAGTAGATCACAGCATTCACACAGGCATACGTCTAGCCTGCAGACAGCAGCATCAAAGGCAAAGACGCCGCATGGATGCTATGGAGAGTGAATACTGTAAACGCAATGTACTGTTGTCATGCAGCTGGAAACACACACACACTTGGCAGGGCTAGGAGTCGAACATACACCTAACTACCCTATCACACTACAGCATAATGCATTTACAGAAAACGCTACCGAGATCACTGAACACAGAGGTCCCAGAGGCATACTTCTAGGCACGTGTTATAATCCGCAAAGGCAAAGACATCGGTAGGAAATATCTGTTGTGTGAGGCGTCTAAAAGCATGACTGAGTCCCCAGGTGGCTGGGGGCATGCACGCGCACACACACACACACACACACACACACACACACACACACACACACACACACACACACACTTGGCAGGGCTGAGAGTCGAACATACACCTAATTACCCTATCACAATACAGCATGACGCATTTACAGAACGCGCTACCGAGATTACTAAACACAGCAGTCCCAGAGGCATACTTCTAGGAACGTGACACCATCCGTAAAGGCAAATACGCTGGTAGGAAATATCTGTGGTGTGAGGCATGTAAAACCATGACTGAGTCCCCAGGCAGATGAGAGCATGCACGCAGACACACACACACACACACACACACACACACACACACACACACGCACACACACACTTGGCAGGGCTGGGAGTTGAACATACACCTAACTACCCTATCACACTACAGCATGACACATTTACAGAACACGCTACCGAGATTACTAAACACAGCAGTCCCAGAGGCTCACTTCTAGGCGCGTGTCATCATCCGCAAAGGCAAAGACGCCGGTAGGAAATATCTGTGGTGTGAGGCATCTAAAAGCATGACTGAGTCCCCATGCAGACGGGAGCATGCATGCACACACACACACACACACACACACACACACACACACACACACACACACACACACGCACACACACACTTGGCAGGACTGGGAGTTGAACATACACCTAACTACCCTATCACACTACAGCATGTCGCATTTACAGAACGCGCTACTAAGATTACTAAACACAGCAGTCCCAGAGGCATACTTCTAGGCACGTGTCATCATCCGCAAAGGCAAAGACGCCGGTAGGAAATATCTGTGGTGTGAGGCATCTAAAAGCATGACTGAGTCCCCAGGTGGATGGGAGCATGTGCGCATGCACACACACACACACACACACACACACACACACACACACGCACACACCTGGCAGGGATGGGATTCGAACATACATCTAACTACCCTATCACACTACAGCATGATGCATTTACAGGATGTACTACCGAGATTACTGAACACAGTGGTCCCAGAGGCATACTTCTAGGCACGTGTCATCATCCGTAAAGACAAGGATGCCGACAGGGATTGTATAGAGAGTGATCAGTCTGAAAGCATACAGACATATTACTGTCCCACGGTAGACATAGACAAACACACGGCAGTGGTGTGATCAGGGCAACTAAAGATTTACGGAGCACTACAACAACAATACATAGACACGGGACACGCCACAGACAGTACACCCTTCAAGATAGTCGACCAGTGTGTACTCGGTAGGCATCCATCATGATGTTGAAAATGGACATCTGTTGCCTGGATGACCACCATGGCTATACAGGATGTCAACGGCCATGCCCATGCACAGAGGGACATCACTGACACAAGGTGTCACTGGCCATGGCCACACGCTTAGTAATACACGTCCGTTCAGACTGTACTGTGTGTCAATCTACACAACGGCGTACTAGGCATGCTCACACACTTAGCAGTTGCAAAGGGCCGTCTTGCATGCAGACGGAGTCTCAACACACATGGGCTCAGTTTGGACTGTTCTGTGTGTCCATCTACACAACAGCATACTCGGCATGGTCACACACTTAGCAGTTGCAAAAGGCCATCTTGCATGCAGATGGAGTCTCAACACGCAAGGACTCAGTTTGGACTGTTCTGTGTGTCTATCTACACAACAGTGTACTGGGCATCCTAACACACTTAACAGTTGCAAAGGGCCGTCTTGCATGCAGACAGAGTCTCAACACGCAAGGGCTCAGTTTGGACTGTCCTGTGTGTCCATCTACACAACAGCATACTGGGCATGCTCACACACTTAGCAGTTGCAAATGGCCATCTTGCATGCAGATGGAGTCTTAACACGGAAGGGCACAGTAAGGTATAACTGACCCCACGCACAGGGCGGGCCGTCTTGCATGCAGATGGAGTCTAAACATGGAAGGGCACAGTAAGGTATAACTGTCCCCACACACAGGGTGGTCACACACATGCAGCAGCCATCACAGCTGTCACAGGTGCAGATCACAGATGTACACACTGCAGTCCACACTGTAGCCCTCAAGACATCACCATGTCATTGGTGCAGCAATACACAGCCATACATTTCCACAACGCCATGTGACACATGACCAGTGGACTGTACAGAGGTCTACAGCAACTGTGCAGAGTACACATGTACCGGCAGGGTTCCAACAGGTGTTATGCATTGCAATGATACCACTATACATGACCAGGTCTGCTCAAGACATACCAGGGGCCCCAGGTCTTACACAGCTGTGACAGATGAGTGTTGCTGTACACCAACGAACACACAAGTTTGGATATGTCATACATGTGATTGCAGTGGATGTGTGCATGGACCACACACACAACACATATGTACATAGCATAGCCTTTGCTGTCCCCTGTGCAGAACAGTGGCCTAAGCAATCATATGCACGCAAATGGAAGGTGGGTCCATGTCTGTTGAATGCTCACAGTACAGAAGGTAGCAATGTTGACCGAGGACACATTCCCCTGTACTAGTCACCCATGACATCCGTGATATCATACCACAGTCTATGTGTTATGTATGTCAATACACATGTCCACCAATAGCAATGCATACAAACATGGCTACAGGAGACACATGTAGGACCAACACACATGTACAATCTGTACTGTGCATGCAGCAACTATGCATGTGCAGTGGCTGATTTCTGTAACACAGCTGCTCTTAACTATAAACGCAGTCGCAATGCAGCCCCATCATTGACACCTGTATATGGTAATATGCAGACAGTACGGATGGTTGTACATCACGTATGGAGGGATGTGTGTACATAAAGTGGTGATCCACCGGTGTAGATGTATATGTGCCGGGGATGGCTCACAGGTGTGTCACAAGCCATCCTACCATGCCATGTGCAAACAGTATGCTATGTCACTGTTACTTGACGGTGATGACATAACGCATACACAGCAGTCAGGTTTTACCAACTGTATGTCACATGACACCTGTAACACTTACATCTTCCCGTGTGCATATAGCAGCACAATTGCCAGACATAGCGTTGGTACACATAATGCGGACAATACCACTGCATGTCTATCAAACGTCTCATCATATGGCAGGAGTATCATTCCCAGCACTGCCATGTGTGTCTGCTTGTGTGACCACATATGCCACATATGCTGGGGATTACGTCCCAGTTGTTACACATCCATGTACACCGTTGTAGAGATCTGTACATACTGCAGTGTGGAAAACATGATGTCGGCAGGTGTGATGCATCACACACATCGGTTATGCGTATACACATTTCTGATCACCACAGTGTGTGTGTGTAGGTATGTATGTATGGCTGTCTGGTGCTTGGTGTGAGGGTGTATGCTACCATACAGTGAAAACAGGATCACTGACTCCTCATAGTGACTAACCCCTCATGGTGATGCAGTCTACTACCCTGTTGATGCCATCAGTCCCAGCCATACTGGCTACCTGTTCATGTTCCTTCTCTGTGTCACGTTGTGTGGGTGCAATGTACTGTGAGGGTGATGACCACATAGGCAAGGGTCCTCACCTCAACACTATGGAGTGTGAGTTATAGTGGTGTAGACCCCGTGAATGTGGCCATGTTCCTGTAATGTGACAGGGTATTACTGCTACACAGTGTGGCCTCATGCTATCAAGTGGCCTCTAACGTCATCATTGGCCAGACCACTGTGTACAACCCCTGCACCATGTCAACATACCTGTAATGTTTCCTGGTATGTATGTCATGTCTCTGTCCGCCATAGCCTGTTCAACTGACCACATGCTTCAGGTGCAGTATATGTGCAGACATCTGTGTCATGTAAGACTTTCCAGCAGTCAGGTTGAGGGTATGTTTAGCATGCTGCTATTGCCATACATGCTTGTGAGTACTCCACAGTTACACATGGGGGACTGCAAACACTGCTACCTGTAGGCACATGCCAGTACACCATAGGAGGGAATCAGGGCATCATTACCAACATGCTGTTCCTGTTGTAACCAAGACGCATACTGTGAACATATCACAATGCATGCTGCACCTGAACTACATGGTATGACTGTTGCATGTCGACAGTACACAACCAATGTCACATACACATCTCTCAGTATTCACACATAACCAATGCAACATACACATCCCTCACTATGCATACACAAGTAATGTTATATACACCTCTCACTATTTTGTTCACCCTGTGCATCAGACCATTTGAGCATATCCCTGCACCGATGGTGTGAATGACAGGGATGCGGCACAGGCTTCATCATATGCACAGAGTGATACTGTTTGCCAGAGGCATAGGCTGCACCAATGGATAACATCATGTGTGTGGATAAGGGCCAGTGATTTGATTGGACATGTCTGTTCTGTATGCATGTGGATGTTGTGGAGCCCTACAGTTGTGTTTGCTGTGTGCGTGTATATGTGCACACAGTTCTGTCATTTGTGAGGCCGGGTGGTATCAACAGCTCCAGATTGTACAGACCCGATTGTACAGCTCACTCTGACCGGCCACGGCCACATGTCCTTTGCCTGCCAGGGGTTGCACGGGCACTACCAGGTGGAGGTACAGAATGGCTACTGTCCTTCAACACATGGCCACTGGAACAGTGTCCCCACTGGGAATGTCCAGGGCCACGTCCATGTGGCCTGCTGTGTCCTGGTGTGGACAGTGCAGCACCAGCTGCACTGCTACTGCTACCGGCACTATGGGAGTGGCCATGTGAGGTGGCACGCTCACGTTGACCTGCACCAGGTGGTGTAGCTGGCCTATGTCCACGTGGACTATGCCTCACCCCTACCAGATGTTCCAGCACAGAAGCTCACACTCGCAGGGTGCCATGCCATGGTCAAGGATTCTGACGATGTCACTCAATCACCTGTCCAGAACATCAGCAATCTGCTGTTGAGCACCTGCCAATGCCTGGATGTTGTTGTTTAGGGTACAGATAGCAGCCCTCTGCAGCCTCTGCCCTTCTCTGTTCTGCCGTTCGGCATGTGCCTGTGCCGACATTACAGTCTGGAACACACGTCTGGTGATTCCAGCTGCTGTGCTATGTCCTGCAGGTGCATGTCTGCAAGAGGTCTTCCTACGAGCAGCACCAGCCACATGCCTGTGTGGCACATCTGCAGTCAGTACACTGCCACCATGGTGTGGAGACACACCTTCTGTAGCCACCACACATTCCTGTTCAGCGCTAACAGATGCTGACTGTCCTTCCTCTATGGCCACTGGTGATGCAGTATGTGTTGGCAGCTGAACTGTGTGCGAGGAAGAGGTGGACATAGCTGGGATGGCAACTGTTGGCACAGATTCAGCCCCTGACATCCCTGCCTGTACCTCATGCATATGTTCATCACTGCTAACATCTGTGGGGACACTATCACATGGACCGCAGGAGGGTAATGCACCTACATCACCTGTGAATGCAAAGAAAGATTCTAAATTACAATAGACACACACACACACACACACACACACACACACACACACACACACACACACACACACACACACACACACACACACACACACACACACACACACACACACACACACACACACACACACACACACACACACACACACACACTGACACACCATGCATGTGATATGACAGATGGCATGCAGCATGCTTGTGATACAGCTGACAGCATGCAGCTCAGACATCAATAGTGTTTGTAAGCATACCCCCTGGAATGCGCACTACAGCAGGCAGGTGTCATATCATTATCCATGCAATTCACATGATCATGGTAGTATGCATGCATCCCCATGATACACCATGTGGACCAGAACAGGATAACAGTACACATCGCTGACGTGACCCTGACATGTAATCTGCTGACGTGTGCATTAACATGCATGCATGCCTGACACAATGGTGTCATGACACATGTACAGCATCATATGGGTATCACATTGCGGTGTTGTCCATATGCCCTACAAATAGAATGTATGTTGAGCAAATGTGCATGGGCATGGTTGGGGACTGTGAGCCATCTACATTGCTGTACAGTGTGAAGTACAGACACTGTGCCATTGCATGGCATCATGAGGCGTCTATATTGCTAAACAGTGCATGATATGTACACATTGCATATCCAGAACTGCATGCATACCCATGACATACCTATGGATTGTGACCCACGATGCTGAGGTGTATACACACCACACCAAACCATGCTGTGTCATGTGACAGGTCACTGGAGGATATACAGATGACACCCCTGCATGATGACTACATAGTGTTAGCTGCCTGGCAACCATGTCCACACATAGCGGACCTGTCATGTCACCATTTCACACATGACATTGATGTACCACACACACAAGGTGCACAGCTAACAGTGATGTCCTACGGCAGCAAGGGAAAAGTACAGTATCTGTGGCCTGGTGTTACTGTCAGTGGAATCTGCAAAGGTGACTACTGTCATGCTATGACACAGACGTCAAGTTCAACACATCTTTTGAGGTAGACGTCACTGACACCTCCACTAGCTGTGCACAGGCATTTAAGATGTGCAGCGTACCACATCACCTGTACAATCAGTCTAGTACGGCTGTAATTGGACCATGTGTGGACAAAGTGGGACAGGGTGTATCCACATCCCATCTACTGTGTGGCTATGTGTCTCCGGCCATCCCCCATGGCCATGTGTGCACATGTGTTGGTCATGTATGTAATGGCTATCTATCACACATGTCTGTGTTGTCCCATAGGACACACACCCATAGTTGTTGGATATGTCACCATCCACAGGGCTATGCAGACAACAGGTGTATGCGTGGTATGTGGGGTATGGGTTATGGGAAAGTGTGACAATATTGCAACCAAAACGCTACGTGTTTGAGACATGTCGGATGGAACATCACAATGTGCGAAACCATTGCAGGGGCATATAACACAATGATGATGCCTGTGGTCTGCCCATATCACTGCTCACTGTGCGGTACTGTTTTGTGTATCACACGTTTTGTTCCACTGTATAGTACATATGCCTCCATTGTAGTACACCTCCACCGTTGTATGCACAGCTGGGCACACATGTAGCAATGACAGAAACTGTGGTTTCATGTCTGTGTGTCATTTAATTTGTATATATTGCACATGGGTGGCCTGCGTGGATGATGGGTGATGCGACCTGTATATCCATGTATTAACTGACCACATGGCGAATAGATCCATGCTTTGACATGCCTGATACCGATGACAGTCTCACCTGCAGCAGACTCTTGTCTATGCGGCACGCCAGAGGTATCTGTGTAGGGTGACACAGCAGTATGAACATTATCCATGACTGTATGACAGCCACAGGGTGCACAGTGCAAGTTAACACATTAGCCTGTACAATAGCATATAGTAAGCACATGTGTGCATACCATACCTCTCAACCTCTTAGAACAATAAATGTGGACAAAGCCTACTATGATGGGGGACAAATAGGGACAACTGTGACATATTGCTCTTACAAACTTAGAAATTTGCTAGACTAATAGGTTTGCATGCACATGGTTTTTACACTGAATGTGCAGTCGTAAACACAAATGTATGTCATCATTTAATGACTCCATTCCTCAGCTATTTTCCAGAAAGGGAAAGATATTAAGGGGAACACACTGAGAATATGAGGCAGACATCTGTACATCCTACAAATACCTGCACAGTTCAGAGGTATGGTGCATACACAGGGTAGCATAATGTAGCATGCAGCATGTGTGTCCACATACCTTGCATATGTTGTTACATTACATGATGTACACTGACACATGCACATATGTGGGATATACTGGCCATATGTTCAGTACTGTCTTATCAGGCAACTCCAGGCTCATTGGTTGGGAGACACCCACCTCCATGATGGCAGCTAGTGTTTGTGGGAGCTGTTCCAAGGGTGTCCCCAGACTGGCCAGTAGCTCCTCTGTGTGTGTGAGTGGAGGCTGGGTTGGAGACCCACCACCTGTTCCACCTTGTTCCCTGGCGATTGCAGTGGCACGCTGTTTTGCATGATGTATCAAGTCTGTGCAGTGTCTGCGCACCTGCTGGTAGGTGCGGTTGTGGCCACCCACTTCGTTGACCCTCCTGCGAAGATCCTGCCACAGGTCATCCCACTGCTGTGCGTGCTGTGGCACATGGCTAAATAACACCTAGTAGTTCTCATGGAGGTACGGGATTAGGACATAATCCTCCTGTCGGCTGTATGCTGGTAGGCGTGTATGAGGCATTACCTGTAAGACATGATGAAGGTGAGAGGTCACATTTACAGACATGTACAGTGATACTGCTGCACATACATTTCTAGTACATCTGCACAGTTATCTTTGCAAATCAACATGACAGTAACACGACTGGCATGTATGTGTCACACACATGTAACACCCATTATGCATTGGATATCATCCCCATATATGTGTCACCTCATTGGTGTTCCTACTGCATGTGACATCTGTCTTCATGTGGACATGTCTGTTTGCCTGCACTGGTGTTCTTACCTATCTGCACATGCCTGGATGTATCCACGGTAATGCTGTTGACCTTGATGCTGTGTATATGTCACATATCAACACAGACACAGCCTTAATGGATTTGGGCATTGACAATTCACCAAGTACACATGGAAACCTGTACATGCATCTGTTTTGTCATAGACATCTACACTGCACTGTACAGCTGTTCAACATCCTGCCACGGATTGCCTGTGTTGCACATGTGATAGACATGGGACAATGGCTAGTCGGATGTTATTCGCAGGTAAGGTTGTCGGCTATAGCATGTACGGGCTGGGTTTACTAGCCGTATCCTACACCCATTATGCCACCGCGAGGGGCATCAGTGACACATTACTGATCCAGATAGTTGATACTGCATCAACCGTACGGCCATCACACCATGTATGACAGGGATGATATGTGCAGCTATGTGGACAGGGCTGTATGGTATGGCGGGAGTATGTCACAGGTATGGCACAGGGATCTGTCCAGCATGTGGCCATCCTAGTCGTAGGACGGTGGTTGTCCATGATGTATGTCTTTCAGATCAGGCTATGGACATGTAGCATGTCCAACAGCATAGTGTGTCATATGTCTGTATTCAAGGGATAACATGCTGCATACTGGAGGTGAGTATTGTGGAGGCTGGTATCGGCCATCCACGCATGGGCCCTACCCCTGGAGGGTGATATGTGTTCCAATATTCGTCACACGGGTGCTGTGTATGCCTGTCTAATGATCTCTATTCTCATGGATACCACCCTGTCATGTTATGGGTACCTCAGATGACTACCTAAAGGGCCAGGGAGATGTCTCAAGCTCAGGGAGGTGTACTGTACAACACCATCCCTAACACAGTGTCCATAATGTTGACCACAGCCTAGGTGTTACTTAATGGGTACAAGGGTATTCCCCTAGTGGTGTCATTGCTGATATCATCACCAGAATGTGCATATATGTCACACACCTCACACACACACAGCCCATTCTGTATGTTGTTCACAACACTGTGACAACTATTGCCCATAGTTCATGGCCATTCACATCCTCACATACACAATTGGCTGACATTTGTCTGTGTGGTATGGGCTACAATGCGGGTGGGGTACAACACATTAACCCTGGTTTACTGTTGCTGACACTGTGTGATATGCACATGTCACTGTAGCACCTTTAGTAGTTGTGAGTCTGTCAACAGGCCGCAAGTAGAACACTCCTGTGACATGCAAAGGCATTTGTAGTCAAACATCCATACTGTCTTGTACATCTGTACTGCTAACATCTACATTGATAATTGTTCATGGACTTGCAGACCATACCCGGCAGTGTTCTGATGCAGTGCCCCCAATCATGACTGTCGTCAACACTTGTGGGTTTATATTATCCAACACCCTATCTGTATTGTATGGGCATGCTCGGCACTTGGTCAGAGCTTCTAGGCACGTTATGAGCTACTGCTTAGTTTAGCACCCATTTCACACCAGTTCTCACAGGTACACTGTCTGTCCATACATTTCCAGCTTGCTTACAGTACAACAGCTGTTGTACACACATCACGCACATATCTCGTGAGACATGGTGGTTTATACGGCGTGTCCACCTGGCACATACCACTTATATACAGGCATGTCCAACTGGCACATACCAGTGCTATTGCCTGCCACTATGATGACTATGTTGTACATGTGGCAATAGAGCTATTCTCATGTACATAGTCAATGCACACCTCCCAACATACAACAGTACAGCCTGTGGGGGATGCACATATGCAGCCCTGCTGGGGGCTATACTGTTACCAACCCTGACTGCACCTGACAGTCATGTGAGGATGTGCAACATTCGCAGCACACCCCACTCATCACATAGTCCCACATGATCCCCACCACAGGCCTCACATACGGAGACACCTTGTACAGTACCCCTACATACTCTGTGTGGGCACCAATGGCAGCCCATATCCCCAAACACAACCACACCAACCTATAGCCCACAGACATGTGTGCCCATCACATACAACCAATAGGGTGCATTAACATGCACAACACACGTGTCATAGGTAACTGTCGGTGGTCACACTGCTGTTCCATTCAGCAGGCTACACAAGGCAATAGTCACTTACATCCTGCTTTCAGGTAACTGGTTCTGCAACATAACCTATGCACACATGCCACAACTCAGCAGGTACAATGTGACTGTCATTTTCCATGTTTGCATGACTGAAGTTGTATCTCAGGGCACAGACTACATGTACAGGGACATGCAATAGCCCACCAGTGTTGTAGCCCTGATGATGTGGTCCGAGCCCTGGGGAGCATTTTGTGGACATCCGGACCTGTTACCACTGTACAACGAGTGACTGTGTCACTCCCAACAGTTGTCCATGCTTCTGCTGTCATTCTACAGGTGTCTGGTATATGTCCACTTTGACAGACCTAGTCAAACAACATGATGCTGTGGCACAGTTGACCTGCACCTGTCAGCCCTGGGAGTACGGATCACATGTTGGACTCTTGCTGCTTTTATACTGCCTGTCTTGCACAGTGTCCAATAACAGTCACCACCAGAACGGGAACTGGCTAGCGAAACATGTGGTCATGTAAAACAATGCTTGACATCATCCTCTGTGAGGCACACAGGCAAGGCACACCTGATACTGCACCACTTCAATATCTCTGCAGTGACTGGGACCTGCCTCTTGGCTCTGCAGAGCACACCTGCAATGACTGGTTATAGACAGACTGTACCTCTCAAGCACGTACCTGGACTGGCACACCCACGTCTGAGGTGTCCCCATATTCCACTATGTTGTACACACATCCCGGCCAGTTACTTAGCACAATGCATCACAGGTGCTCCACATGCAAATTACTGTGTCTGGAACTGCTATGCACAGTATTACCAGCTACGGATTCAACATACCCCACGATTACCAGAACTCATTTCATGGTGTACTGGACAGTTGGGCTCATACTGCTGCTACTGATGTGAGACTGACAGTAACCCACACTTAACTGTGATAGCCGCACATGTACCGACACATTAGGCGTATGCTGTCCGTGAGTCATAACCTCCGCTCGGCTGGTTCGACCCATACACACCACCTCCAAGACCAACAGTATCCTTGACATGGACACTACCAACATGTGACAGCTGTTCCACACCTGGGGTTATCCCCTCATTGGTGGAGTCCGAACATATGCTACTCACCCTTGTTAGCCACATACCAGCACCACACATGTCACGACATACACAGCAGATGAGTACTACAACACCTACTACAGATGTTGTATGACAGTGGTACTTGATGTCATGACACGTGCAGGTGGACAACGCACATAAAAATGCTGAGACATACCCCAGTGCACTTCATTAGCACATAGACGACAATATGGATCATGCTATTCCACACAGAGCCATGATGGTACACACCAGATAACAGACGCCACTCTGGGGGTGCGGTCCCATGGACATTCTTTACAACAACAGGTGGGGGCTGTTGCACAGTGCTGTACATTCCCATGGGTGGGGTAACTCACTTGTCAGCCTCGGTAGGGCCACGGGATCCCTCATCACATACTCCATAACTAGCTACGTACATATTACTGTGACACATTCCAAGATGTTCCACAAGGCATTATGGTGGTATGTCAGTAGTCGTATGCAATACCCACATCTGCTCACACATACAACTGTCACTCTGGAACATGACAGTAACAGGTGATGTCGGCAAAATGCTGTCTGATGGCTTCAATGCTAACATTACACCCTCTCACTCCCTACGGGGCCACATTCCTTGCAGGAACATTGCGGTGTACCTGCGGTCACACATACACAGTACTGACCTGCACTCTATATGTCCTAGGACACTGGCCCCTTGTCACCATACAAAGTCCCAGGCTGTGATGTCCACAGACCTCTGAATGACATGTCTCCCCACTGGGACACCATATTCAGTAATAGCCTTGTACCAGACATTGTGGCACCTGACTGGCACACAGCGACAGTTACACTCCACACAGGTGGCACCACAATGCACAACTGGGACTATTGTCCTACACACCTTACTGGCCTGTTCTGCACGGCTATAGGGCACATCATCATGGACATTATTCGCTGAGTCTTTCTTGTGCTCCGGTCCTTTGATGCCAGCTGGGTTGGTCTTGTTGGGGCCACAGCATGCCTCCTACACCTGTTGAACACCTTTCATACAGTCGCCAGAGTAGTTGATGACGACACGGGGGTCCACACAGCCTACATTGTCCTCTCACTGCCTTTCAGCACCGTTCTCCATTCTGGTATTGACAACATACACATCCACCTGCACATCAAAACATATGTCTCAGGATGTTATGCAAAGTGGCTAATGGATGGGACACACACACTGAGGGTGGCATACCATATCACATACTGCATTCCAGTTACACTTGGCATACCACAGTCCTCAGTCATGGGTCCCTCATGTTCGATATATGCTTCCCTGAGGTACAGGCTACCACTGAGGGGACTTCCCTGCCTAGCTTTACAGACCACAGCATACCAAGCACCGTTGTTGATCCACCAGCTGATACAGACCCCATCCATATGGGTGTCACTGTGATGGATACCTGATATGAACATCATGGCGTCAACCTGCATGACACTTGGTATGAACATCACCTTTGCAGTACACCATCCACCCACTGGTTATCACATAGGTGTTAGTCCCCTACATACATGTTGCATTGTATGTGTTCATACTACACATGTATGTCGCACACACTCCTGTGATTACCACATTGCCACTGTGGCGTGGATATCCTTCTACGTGTCCACACTTGTCTGTACTGGGTGTGTAGCTGGTACATAGGTACCCATTCTACCTCTGAACACCGGACTTATACACCCATCCATGGGTACAACACCCCGCTTAGGGTGTACCTTACACAACAGCTACAGCTTTACATCACTCAACATTAAAATGCCATGACGTTTATTAAGCTATGACAGTTAAAGTTTGAGGCTGAAGTACAGATACCACGTCTGTATCATTTGCGGACTACATACTCAGGTGTGTCCTCTGCTGCAAAGACAGGGCCCATGTCTGCAAATATGTTAATGGATATACTCCACATACGCGACATAAACAACAGCCACTGTGAGCATGATGCTCATGGATATATGCACAAATGCGACAGTGTGTGGGATGTGCTCGGGGGTTGCATTCCCATACCGGATACTCACCATGCTTTGGGACAAGATTCATATGTACATCACACATGGACAGTCAGTAGCAGTGTTCATGTGATACCTCACTTGGTGGATGGTGGACACATGTACGCCAGGGATCACTGCAGTGGCTGTACTGTGCAGAGATGCAGGTTACACATGGCTCTTCTGTTCACAGGACACTACCCTAGAGAGGTGCCACTAGTGTGCACACTGTAGTTGTTGTTACACATAGACTTGCCAGACTGCATGGTACCCCACTATGAACCTGTGGAGCTATTACATGTCCTTTGTGCATGGTTACTGGAATAGCCCTTCCATTTAGATTAGCTGTCACGCTATTACAATGTCCCGTGACTGCAGGTCATATGTATCCTGTTATTGTATATACCAATCATGTTCTTCTTTGTCTGTCACATCTCTTCTGCTGTTCTAGTATGGGAATAATGTTTGTGTCCTTTGCAAATGCACAGAGTGGATTACATTATTTATTTCATCATAACTGTTTATACATAAATGAATTACATACTACTCACATCACTATACGATACCTTTGGTATGCATCATATGCCTGTTCTCCTGTGTAGCATATCTGACATATCAATCTACTGTACTATACATTACACATATTTTACATGGTATCCCATAATTCAAAGCATACTTGCACAGCGGGACCACCTTAGACATGTCATTGACGTTATATGCCCATACACATGCGTACTGTTACAGTATATCCACATATACTATCCCCTGCTATGGCACGTACTTGTTGGACATACCCTGCCACTGACAGCGGGTTGTATGACATTGTTCTGTTTAAAGCCATCATGTTGCATCCCTTGTGGTGTCTGTGCTGCTTACCTTGTGGCCCACTGCTGGACGCACAACTTCTACAAGCATTAGTACGATCAGCAAGACATCACTACATAAATACCATTTCCCACTTTATGCATGGCGGACACTTTTAATTACTGCAAACCAAGCTATGCATACACTGACATAACTTAATGCAGAACATACTATGCATACAGTTAGTGTTCTACATACCTTGATATCGTTCTGGTATTTCGTCTCTATCTTGCTCTTCTGTATCACTCTTTAAACTGTTTTATGGCATGAGCATGCAGTTTGCATATCAGGCAACTCATCCTTATATAAGTCAATACCTGCTACATGTGGTTTACTGCCACCAATTGGTACTCCGATGTGACTAATTACATGCACTTCAGCTGTGCAGCTACTCCATTCGCCAATTACGTGGCAACAGTGGGGTATAATTGAATTCTCCACTTGGGCGTTGGCCATTTGCCCTGCCTTCAGAGAGACGGCCTGTATTGTGTTTTGTTGTGTGTAATTGCAACTGCTATGTGTAGAGCCAAGTGTATTTTGGAGTCATGTCCCCCATGGATTGTGTGTGATGGCTTGAGTATGTGGTTCTACCTGTGACTGTACCTGTCATCCTACCCATCTGATAACGGACTATTGCAAACACCTGTAACATTGTTTGTACTGTTATACGACAGATGCAATTTTGCATGGCGCCTTTAAATGTGTCCCTCACAAGGTATGTTAATGGTTCAGCAGATGTAATTGACTAACTGGATGTTTGTGCTGTGATTACAGTCTGTATTGCTATTGTTTCCAGTGTGGGGGATGTAGGCGGGTGTACTTAGCATATACGGTTTTCTGGGGCTTGCATTTCTACGTAGTCCATATATATGTGTGTGGGCCCCTTCCCTAATTACAGTGTTATCACTTAGTAGACTTCTGTTACGGGAATTTACTTTGTGCCATTGTTAATTGGTTTCTATATGGTATGCAGGTGAGGTTGATACTTCCATACCTCCAGATGTATGGCTATATGTGCAGGGATATTTCTAAATGACCGCTATCCTATGTATGTCTGTCCCAGATATTTGCAGTCATTGCAGTGGTGTTGGTGTCAGACCCTCTGTGGCATGGCTTGCCACCTTTTCATATGGCCATAGTTGGACACTTGCAGGTCACACAGTGGTGTTTCCAGGCTGACATATAGCCACGGTCAGTACACAGGATAGCACATACTTTTATCCTCATTACATACCAATTGTTCTTGGACATTGCCTACTTATCAGTTTGCATGTAACATTTCCATTTCTTACATACAGGCATGAGTATTTCCTGCAACTATTGCATAATATTTGGGACATACTAATGTCCTAAACACTTGGACAGTTGCCCTTTGTAATGTTTCATGTCAGGACACACCTGCCCATGGAGGGGCCGTCCCTCCCAATATGGGACAGGTGTGTACCGCATGCCTACGGCTAGCTATACCCGCACCTACCGTAATCATCTACCTCCGAGTTGCCACCTACAGACACACGATGTGGACACACACACACATTACAGTCACACGGAAACACACATGGCACCCTCAACACACACATACACAGGCTACATCAATCACAACCACAGTTGTACACGGTACCTACGTGGACCGAACCGCCAGCAGTGGTGATTACATGTCCTTACTATCATCATATTGCTTGCGGTACTACTGTTCCTGTACTGTGTTCTTTCTGTCTTTCAGCCTCCTGGTTACGCATGTCGGAGTGTTTAGACGCATTTAGACATCCTGGGTTGAATAGTAACTGCAACATAGCCCCTGTTCTAAAATTGAAAAGTTACCTTAGATAACATATACCCCCCATGGTTGGTATTTTAATGGTGTTTGCTATCCCCATGTAGATAGGGGTAAATTGGCCCCCTTTATTATTATATATGGGTGTTAGTGGTAGTTTGATATTTGGGATATATATATACACGTACATTCCTTTTTATTCCATCAATGAGCTTCCCTATATATTTCTTTTAGGGTCCACTTATTTAAGTGTGTTTGTACCAACTTGTAGGTATGAGACTGAACACATTTTTACTTTTACTTGAGGGTATAAGTAATATTTGGTAGAAATTTGTATTTGTAGTCCTGCATATTTACGTACATCTTTTAGGAGATGTTTTTTCCCCACAAAGTCTTTGGTCTTATGTTGATGTATTTGGAACATGTATACTGCCAACTTATGTCATTTTTATGAAGTTTTTAAGTTGGGATGTATTGAGTGTGGTCATGCCTTGTTAAGTACTGAGTGGTGTACATGTATTTAAAAGTTTTTTTTAAAAGTATTATAGAAAATTGCTGCCGGTTTTCAGGAAACAGGAAGATGTCACTTCCTGGTGTAACCTGATTTAAACGGAGTGTTTTATGTTTGACTTTTGTTGCCTCTGAAGAAGCCATAGCGTACTGTGGCGAAAACGCTCTACTGACATTTTAAATAAAACGCGTTAAGGTTTTATCCGTGTGGTTTCTGCTGACAAGGTTCCTCATTGTGGTGCTGTTTGGTTTCGTTTTTTTCTTTTGCTTACGCATGTCGGAGTGTGTCACGTTCCATAGTTGCGGTATTTGTACCGCCGAGGTGTTTTGAATGTTGTTGACCTATCTATATATTTGCAGATGTCAGTGACTCCTTATATATCGACATATATCTATATATATATATATATATATATATATATATATATATATATATATATATATATATATATATATATATATATATATATATAGATATATATATATATATATATATATATATATATATATATATATATATATATATACATATATACATATCTCGGACAGGGGTGGTGACAGGCACGCTATGCCTTTCATTTTGTGTTTGTCAGTGTATACTGTGTTTCCTGGACTCCACACATCTGTGTCTGTACCTCTCACATTACACACCTGCCATAGGTTAAGATTACCTCCCATCCCACTTTGCGAGGGACAGTCCCTCTTTGTGCAGTTGTGTCCTGCAAAATATTTGTGAACATAGCAAATGTCCTGCGACTATGGGACAAACATATTCCTTATAGTTTATGTAATAGTTGCATAAAACACGTATTCTGTATCTGACCGACCTACATGTTACAGGACACGGAACACGTACCTGTGACCATTACTAGAATAAGCGTTTTATCTATGCAAAACGCTGACATTCTGGTTTTCATACTGGCCAGGTGTATGTGTCGGCCTGCAGACCTCTGGCGTATGTCCCACATTGGTCATTTGAAATGTGGCAACCCTACCGTATGTACATCTTGGCTAGCAATAGTGTTGGGTGATTGTATACATGATTGCCTGTTCCACTCCTGGCAGTGGTCGTTTTACCCTTCAGAGCAGGCGCTATTTGTTCAGGGGTGACTAATGCTGGTTTCACCTGTTCTGTACATCACTGACCGTGATCTGTGCAGTGGTCGGTGAAGCTTAGCCCTGTTTTGCGCATATCCTTATAGTCGTATTTAAATATCGCTTACCAGCTGTGGGCAATGCTCATTCCCGCTAACTTGTGCTACGCATATTCTGATGACCTGCATCTGGAATGCATTACCCGTGCCGTCGGGATTACGTTACATCCCTTGCGGGATGTGGGACCGGGAACATGCACGACAGTCACTGCATGTACCACTTGGACATCTGGGGGTTGTACACGTATTATGTCATTTTGTATGTGAAGTACACTACAACAGTTTCTCCACACTACACTCACATGGATAACTCCGTTAGTTTACTAATTGATGAGTCCAGTTAATGGTATGTCCATGTAATGTTTACTGGCTGTACTCCGACATTGGGTATGTATATCACAATTAGCTACACCCGATAATGTGCGACACCTTCATACGACCATGGATGCAGCATGCTGGGGTGACGAATACCGTTCATGGGTACATCCCCTGTCTTGACACAACATCCACGATTACATTTTGTGGAGCCCCTCAGTAACGCAGCGGGGAATCCGTGCTAAGTGTGTGTAGGACAGTGCTTACACACATGTGCTCCTGCTATTGCCTCTGCTCCAGTAAGCGACAGTTGCTTACTCGATGTTATGGCAATGGGAGTCACTGTTTGCCCTGTTTGGTGTTTTGCCTCTGACAATTGGGCGTGTACATACCGATGTACCTGAGAACCTATACACACAGCACCGACAGATGCTGATAGGCACATCTACTGTTCAGGTGTTGACATTTCCGTGTTCCAAAGGCTGTTGCATGTACAATGTTTGAGGGCTGCCTATGTAGGATTCCACAGTGGGCCACCTATACATCAAAATTTACAGGTGGTTGTGTTTGTGTGCCATCCATTGTACTGTGTGTGCAGGTGGAGAGGGGTGTCAGTCCATGGGAGCCTACACTGTCAAGGTATAGGTTCATAGGTTCATAGGTTCATACTAGGCTATCTGCCCTAGGGCATTTATAAGCCTAGCCAGAGTGTATTTGGCTTTTGCCACCCATTTTAAATTAATTTTGCTATGCCCTTTTTCGAGGTTAGTATACTGTGCCTCTGTCTAACAGTGACACAGAAGTGATACCCGGGGTAAACCTATGATCCCCCATCCACTCATCAAGATTCATCTTGAAGAGAGTCAATGAGGGACTCTGCCTAACCTGGACTGGGATTTTATTCCAGAGTGAAGGGAGCCTCTGGGTTATAAATCTGTCCCTCCAGCATGTCCTATTTATTTCAGTGCTGAGGTTCAAGTCTCTCGAGCACGTAGCTCGATGGGATTTGGATTTTCTGAGGTGCAGCATGTCCATTAATTCCGGGTGGGACATGGCTTTATACGTCAGGCACAGATCGCCTCTGAGCAGGTGGTATGCCACTGAGTAGAGCTGTAGTTTCTTTAACCGGGCAGCATATGGCATCTGTTTGAGCTCTTTGATCCTCTTGGTGAGGTACTTTTGGGGTCTTTCCAGTTGCTGTAGGTGTCTGGTAAGGTACATCCCAAAAGGGGCATTGTACTCAATTATGGGCCTGATGAGGGATGAGTAAAGAGGCACGATGACCTCCCCTGATCTAGATGTGAATCCCTTCATGATTAGGTGGGCTATATAAAATGTTTTTCTAACCACTTTGGCCACGTGGTTGTCAAATGAGTGATTGCTATCAACTTGGGTCCCCAGGGTCCCTAATTACTTCTTCTCTACTTAATGGATTACCACCTATGTGGTAATTTGTGGGCACTTTGTTTTTGCCAAAGGGGATGACTATACACTTTTTGGCATTTAGCTTGAGGCCATGGCTCTGGCACCAGTTGTCTGTTTCTATGAGGCCCTTTTGGAGGATGCTTGTGTCAGCTGGAGAGTCGATTATAGCGCCCAGTTTGCAGTCATCTGCGAACTTGGTCAGCCACAGTCCTTCTGTGTTGGCCTGTACCTCCGAGAAATATATACCGAACAGGAGAGGTCCCAGGACTGAGCCTTGTGGGATGCCACTTGTAACTGGTTTGGAGTCTGACATGGCTCCAGCAATTCTAACCATGTGGGTTCTGTTCTTGAGCCAGTTTGCAACCCATCTAGTGACATAGGGGTTTATATTTAAGCTGTTGAGCTTAACTATAATGCCCGAGTGGGGTATTATATCGAAGGCTTTTGCAAGGTCCAGGTAGGCTGTGTGGACCACCTTCCCCTCGTCAATGGCCTTGGTGACTGTTTCAAAGAAATCGACCAGGTCTAAGAGGCAGGATCTGCCCTTAACAAAGCCGAACTGTGTAGGATCCAGTGTCTGTAGGTCCCCAATATCTTTTTTATGAGGTCCATGATGATCCTTTCCATAGCTTTGCAGACCAAGCTAGTCAGGCTTATGGGGCGATAGTTTCCAGGATCCGTTGAGGCACCACCTTTGTGGAGAGGGACCACTGTTGCTGTACGTCACTCTTTGGGTAGATATCCTGTGGTAAGGCTGAGATTGAACAGTAGTTTTATGTTTGGATTTAGCTCTTCTTGGAGTTCATGTAGGACGCAGCCCGGGACACCGTCTGGTCCCATTGATGCTGTGTTTCTTGCTTTGGAGAGGGCAGCTCTTACCTGAAAAATCTGAGATGTCAGGGTGGCAGCACTCTGCTGGGATAGATATTTGCCCTTTTGGTGGGGAGGGGGTGGTTTGGGCTGAACCTGTAAGCTAGGATGTTGGCAATGTCTGTGGGTTCTGTGTATGTTTTGTCATTTTGGACTAATTCTGAGCATATCTGGGAATTACCACCCAGGTTCCTAACATAACTAAAGAAAGCCTTGTGATTATCCTTAGTGTCCTGTGCAATTTTTCTTTCGAAGCAGGCCTTAGACGATTTTATGAGTGCCCATAGTTTTTTTGCTCACACTGATCAGAGATGCCTTCCCTTTTTGGGATTTTGCTCTGTCATGTAGTAGCTTCCTCCTTCTATTGTATAGTTTGTTTATGGCTGGGGTCTAACAGACAGGATGCCTGCCTTTGGAGGATTGGGTCTTGGTTTTATTTGGGATTGCATGATCAATGCATTGCTGAAGGTGTTCATAGAATGTGTTTATAAAGGATTCTGCGGTCTGGGCCATATTTTCCACAGGCCTGGGGGCTTTGAAGGATTCCACCTTGGTTTTGAGGAGTGTGAAATTTGCTTTAGAGAAGTTTTTCACTGTGGTTTTCTGGGCAGGGGGTAGGGTCGGGATGTGAATATCCAGTGAGATTAGTTTATGGTCTGATCTTACCAGTGAGGACACTTCTGGTCTGTAGCATAGAGTCCCCATGTTGGTGATGATCAGGTCCAGTATGTTTTGCCCTCTTGTGGGAGTGGTAACAAGTTGTTCCATAGCATTTGAGTTTATAAATTCTAGAAACCTTTGAGCTAGGGTGTTGGAGCTAGAGTAATGCTCCCAGTCTATGTTTGGGTAGTTGAAGTCGCCCAATATAATGGTGTTTGGAGAGACCTTCATATTTTCCAGTGTTCTCAGGAAGGCCGAGTGGGGTTCCTGGGTTTGGGAGGGTGGTCTGTAGCAGGCTATAAACTGGAAGGCAGTTTTACCCACTGTTAGTTGCACATGGATAGTCTCTGATGCTTCATGCTGTGCCACCAACCTGGAGGTGTTCATAGGTTCATAGGTTCATAGGTTAGTACTAGGTTAACTGCTCTTGTGAGCCATTTTAAGCCTAGCCAGTTATCCCCTGTGAGATTCAAACCCTGTATCATGTGTTTGTAAGGCAAACACCTTAACCATTAGGCCACCCTCCCAACCCAAAATAAATTCCCACTGCCAGTCTCAAACCCAGGACCTTGGTAACATTAGTCTGTATGACCTACCACTAGGCCATGACTGCCATAAAAGGTATCTCAAACCATGGATTTAGTTCCTGGAATCGAATCTGTTATTCCTTATCATGCCTACCCTAATCTTCTTATCTTGCACTGACATAATGGTTCCACTGGGGATCGAACCCAGGACCTTCTGCGTGTAAAGCAGACGTGATAACCACTACACTACACCACTACACTGTGGGTATCTTTGATGAATATTGATACTCCCCCTCCTTTTCTGGTTCGTTCCAAGTTTTGGGGCCGAAAAGCATGGTATGAGGTATAACCTGGTAGTGCTGGGGTGCTCTCGGGAGTCTTAACCAGGTTTCGGTTACTGCACAGATATCGATGTTCTCCATGCTAAGGAGAGTTTCGAGTGCATGCATCTTGGGGTTTAGACTTCTGGCGTTGAGTAACATTACTCTTAGTTTCTTATCCCTTGTGATAGCTATGGAGGTGGGTTTGTCTTTTGAGCCTTGCCTAAAAAAGGCACTATGGGGGTAGCAAGAGCCTTTGCCAATATCCGAAAGCCCAGGGGTGTCAGGTGCAAGCCATCCCTAGCGAAGCATCGTGGCCTGTCGAACATGTCATCCCAGGCTGACAGGCATTGGATCCCCTTTGAATGACACCAATACTTAAGCCAATTGTTGAAATTGATCATCTTGTCTTCATATTGTGGCATCATTCTTGGTGAGAGTAAGATGCTACTCAAGGTCAGGGTCATACCGGCCTGGGCCACATGTTCAGAGAGCTCCTCTATGTCTCTTTTCATGTAGTCCAGGGAGGTACATTTCAGGTCATTCACACCAGCATGGACAATGACTGAGTCATATTTGTACTTGCCTTGGAGTGACCTGAGTGCTTGTGTTATGTGGTGGATCCTAGCGCCCGACAGGCAGCTCACCGTGACCTTCTCCTTGTTCAGCCTGGTGAGCGGGATGTCAGTGTGCCTGATGATAGAGTCACCTATTACAAGTTTATCAGGTGTGTTGTTTAGCCTTAAGGGCTGTGACTGTTCGGCACACTGGCTTTGTGAGCTATGTGTTGCATGTGTTTTGTCTTGGGATAGCGGTTGCTTGGGTGTCTGCTTTGGAGGTCTCTGCAGCTTAGGCAGATTTTTATTTAGAGCCTCCAAGTATGTTTTTGTGTGTTTATGTGTTTGGTTTGCTGTCGTGGTAGGTCTATGTGAGACTGGAATTGTAGTGAGTGTGGTTTCCTTCTCCTCCTGACAGGTTTCTCCAGTACTGAGTTGAGAGAGCTTAGCCTCCAGTTTGGCTATATGGTTGCATCTCTCACATGTGTTGGAATTTGTTGAGAGGAGGAGAGGGTTGTTTGTGTACATGAGACAGTTGTAACATTGCCCCAAGATTCCCAGATTCACCAGCTGGACTGGAGAGGAGATTGACAACTGACTTTTGGACATGCTAGAATAGTATTGGGAATTCCTTTATAATTGAAAAAAAGGGCCAATGGGAAACACGTTACTCAAGGGGAGTTTGTGAGGGTGTAGTGCTTTTAATTTTTTAGTGCTGACTTATATAATTGCTTTAGTGAGCAAGTGCCAGGTAACTTAAATGCAATGTGTTACAGGTAACTTAAATGCAAAAATGACAAACATTAACTTTATTTCAAGTGAAACAAGGAAATAAGTACAGTAAGCAATGCAGATATCACTAGGGATACACAGAAGAGCTGAAAGCCATGTTTTAGGTGGAATTAGCATTTCAAGGAAATAACAAGCAAACAAGCATACAAACAAAGCTAGATTCAGCAGGCCTGGATCTAGTCTATGCTATAGCAAACAAGGTGTACCAATTCCAGTAAGAAACAGTTCAAATATGCAGGCACTATAAGCCTTTAACCAGAAATTCCCAGCTCAGAAGGGCAGAGTCCAGCCTCTTCTCCCACAAGAGTGCAGACCACGAACCTTCTTAATGTAAAATAACTGGCCTGAAGCCCAAGTGCTTAAACCAGAACTAATACACTTTTAGAATAACAGACACTGAGCCCTCAATCAGCAGTTCCCAACTTAGAAGGATGTAAGCTACCTGTCCTGCCACCACAGTGCAGGCCACAAACCTTTCTAATGTAAAACAACTGGTCTGAGCCCAAGTGCTTAATCCAAAAGACTTAGAATGATAGCTACACTTTAATCAAGTTACTACCAAGCAGTAATTAATACAATTGAATACTTTAAAGAATGCCTGGATTAGTGCTCAAGTTATACAAACAAAGCTAGATTTGGCAGGCCTCGATCTAGTCTATGCTACAGCTAACAAGGTGTACCAGTTTAGTAAGAAACAGTTCAAATATGCAGGCACTATAAGCCTCTAACCAGAAATTCCCAGCTCAGAAGGGCAGAGTCCAGCCTCTCCTCCCACAAGAGTGCAGATCACGAACCTTCTTAATGTAAAATAACTGGCCTGAAGCCCAAGTGTTTAAACCAGAACTAATACACTTTTAGAATAACAGACACTGAGCCCTCAATCAGCAGTTCCCAACTTAGAAGGATGTAAGCTACCTGTCCTGCCACCACAGTGCAGGCCACAAATCTTCCTAATGTAAAACAACTGGTCTGAGCCCAAGTGCCTAATCCAAAAGACTTTGAATGATAGCTATACTTTAATCAAGTTACTACCAAGCAGTAATAAATACAAACTGAATACTTTAAAGAATGCCTGGATTAGTGCTCAAGTTATACAAACAAAACTAGATTCAGCAGGCCTGGATCTAGTCTATGCTCAGCAAACAAGGTGTACCAATTTAGTAAGAAGCAGTACAAATATGCAGGCACTATAAACCTTTAACCAGAAATTCCCAGCTCAGAATGGCAGAGTCCAGCCTCTCCTCCCACAAGAGTGCAGACTACGAATCCTCTTAATGTAAAATAACTGGCCTGAAGCCCAAGTGCTTAAACCAGAATTAATACACTTTTAGAATAACAAACACTGAGCCCTCAATCAGCAGTTCCCAACTTAGAAGGATGTAAGCTACCTATCCTGCCACTACAGTGCAGAGCACAAACCTTCTTAACGTAAAACAACTGGGCTGAAGCCCACGTGCTTAAACTAAAAGGCTTAGAGTGAGTTACACCAAGCAGTAATAAATACAACTGTGTACTTTTAGGATGACGCAAAAGCAAAATAAAGTAGGAAGAAACACAAATACAGTAAAAGAAGATACATTTTTTTTTTTTTTTTTTTGAGTGAGCAGATGCGATGGGCCCAGGAGGAGTATCCAAGTGTAAATTTACAAGAGGGGCAGGCAGTTTCAAAGCCAGCAAGATTAACACCAAAACAAAAAAAGGGACGGTGGGTGGGGACCTACTGAAAAAACAGTCAACTTCTAGCTAGATATTGCTCAATGCAACACAAACAAATTACTTTAAAAAGTGCAGATAAAAGTTACTTAGCTACACTTATGCATTCAATTGATATCATGCAGGTCTTAACCGGCCAAAACTCACAGTTTAAACAGAAAATAATTCACTGTACCACTTGTATAAGACAGAAACTGAATAACAATGAAGAAAACTACTACCCCCACCTATCACTGGCTATGCAGGTTTTTAAGAAGCCTTAACTGAAAATACCACATGCACTACTGAAAAAACAGGCAACTTCTAGCTAGATATTGCTCAATGCAACACAAACTACTTTAAAAAGTGCAGATAAAAGTTACTTAGCTACACTTATGCGTTCAATTGATATCATACAGGTCTTAACTGGCCAAAGCTCACAGTTTAAACAGAAGATAATTCACTCTACCACTTGTATAAGACAGAAACTGAATAACAATGAAGGAAACTACTACCCCCACCTATCACTGGCTATGCAGGTTTTTAAGAAGCCTTAACTGAAAATACCACATGCACTACTGAAAAAACAGTCAACTTCTAGCTAGATATTGCTCAATGCAACACAAACAAATTACTTTAAAAAGTGCAGATAAAAGTTACTTAGCTACACTTATGCGTTCAATTGATATCATGCAGGTCTTAACCGGCCAAAGCTCACAGTTTAAACAGAAGATAATTCACTGTACCATTTGTATAAGACAGAAACTGAATAACAATGAAGGAAACTACTACCCCCAACCTATCACTGGCTATGCAGGTTTTTAACAAGCCTTAACTGAAAATACCACATGCACTACTGAAAAAACAGTCAACTTCTAGCTAGATATTGCTCAATGCAACACAAACAAATTACTTTAAAAAGTGCAGATAAAAGTTACTTAGCTACACTTATGCATTCAATTGATATCATGCAGGTCTTAACCGGCCAAAGCTCACAGTTTAAACAGAAAATAATTCACTGTACCACTTGTATAAGACAGAAACTGAATAACAATGAAGAAAACTACTACCCCCACCTATCACTGGCTATGCAGGTTTTTAAGAATCCTTAACTGAAAATACCACATGCACTACTGAAAAAACAGGCAACTTCTAGCTAGATATTGCTCAATGCAACACAAACAAACTGCTTTAAAAAGTGCAGATAAAAGTTACTTAGCTACACTTATGCGTTCAATTGATATCATACAGGTCTTAACCGGCCAAAGCTCACAGTATAAACAGAAGATAATTCACTCTACCACTTGTATAAGACAGAAACTGAATAACAATGAAGGAAACTACTACCCCCACCTATCACTGGCTATGCAGGTTTTTAACAAGCCTTAACTGAAAATACCACATGCACTACTGAAAAAACAGTCAACTTCTAGCTAGATATTGCTCAATGCAATACAAACAAATTACTTTAAAAAGTGCAGATAAAAGTTACTTAGCTACACTTATGCGTTCAATTGATATCATGCAGGTCTTAACCGGCCAAAGCTCACAGTTTAAGCAGAAGATAATTCACTGTACCACTTGTATAAGACAGAAACTGAATAACAATGAAGGAAACTACTACCCCCACCTATCACTGTGCTATACGTTCCCTCTTTGCCAAGGCGTAGGCATATTGGGCATGCCTCTGTCTGCCTACTGGGGCTGGCACAGTGTGTCCGTGGTCTGGATCCCTTTGTGCCTGTGTTGGCCTTGGCAATTGCAGTGGAGTGTGAGGCCATCCCCCATTTTGACCCTGCTGCAGCTGTTTCCACAGGATCATATTATGTAGCATGGCACATACTATGAAGATGTGGGCACATGTGCCTGGGGAGTACTGCAAGGCTCCACCAGATGTCTCCAAGCACCGGAACCATGATTTCAGCATCCCAAACACATGCTCTATGATGATTCTGGTTTGTGCGTGTGCCTCATTATGGCGTTCTTGCATTGGTGTGTGGGCATTTCTGATGGGGGTCATCATCCATGGCTCCAGTGCATAGCCAGCATCCCCCACAAGGTGGCCTTGTGGGATGACCCCCTGACAAATACCTGATACAGCTGTGAGGCATGCCAGATATGGGAGTCATGGTAGCTGCCTGGGCTGCCAGCACACACATCCATAATGCCCTGGGCATTGCACATGACTTGGCAGTTGATGGAGTGGAATACCTTGCAGTTTATGTAGCACCTACCATACTCACTGGGTGGTGACTTGATTTGTATGTGCGTGCAGTCTATCTCACCCAGTACCTCCGGGTAGTTTGGCACACGGTGGAAGTGACGCATATTGCTGGCCAACTCCTCCTGAGTTCGGGGGAAGTATATATGCTCATTGGCATGTGCTAACATGGCATCCAGGAACCGGTGTAGTACCCTCGATGCCAATGCCTGTGAGATCCCCATTATATCTCCAGTTGGCCTTTGAAAGGTACCTGTGGCTAGTATTCACAAGCTTACACATACCTTCGTGTCCACTGGGAGGAGTTCCCCTCTGTTGTTTCTGGTTCTCAGGCGTGGCTGACACAGCTCTACTATTTGCTGTAAGATGTCCCTGTCCACCCTGTAATGCTCTACTATCTTCAGATCATGTAACCCCTGGTAGGTTACCCTTGGTCTGAACACTCTTCTCCTCCTTCAAGGTCTACGGTGGTTGTCGGCATCATCCTCCACAACACCATCGGTCTGTAACACATGCTGATGAATCACAGCTATGGCAGCTCCCAACATGTACATTTTCAAAGTTCCCATCTGTTTACACCTATGGCACAGTGTTTGGGAATACACAGGTGTGTGTTGGGTGCTTTCACACTTTATACTGTTTTGCTGTGAACACTGATGATGTCATAGGGTGTGTATGTACGATCGTGGCTACAGGGTATCTTCTGTGTTTATTAACGGAACCACTATTGTGCTGCCTTTGGTGTTGCATTACATTTGGCTTCCGTGAATTACCTCCTGCCCTTCCATTTACATTTGTGCATGTTACACCTACCATTTGCTGGCATGCATCCAGCAGCCTGCTTTCATTTGTACTTTCCTAGACCTGGCTTATCTTGCGTAATGTGTTCTACTGTCGGTCTACTATGGGTTTGCTTTGCTCTGCTATGACAGTTCTCCTATCCTTGCATTCCAAATCCTCCCCTCCTTTCTTTGCAATCCTATGCCTCCCCGATCCTGTTTTGCAGGTTTTTGCATGCAGGCTTGTCTACTGCCATCGATTGGCCACCGTGAGTTGATTGGTGTTAATTGCTCATTAGTACGCCAATTACCCTGCTTCAGCATCTCCTTCTTTTCTTCCCATGACCTTCCTGTTTGTGCTATTGTTCGCGGCGCGTGCATCCGCTTACCGGATTTCGGGCACGTTTTCATCCACGTACACATGCGCTTTCAGGCACCATGTGTGCTCTCAGCTAAATGGTTCTATACCTTCCTCCCACTCCTGTCCTGCAGCTTTGCTTAGCAATGGCCAGGCCGGATTTGCATTGTTCCAATGTGCTTACTGATACGGTGGCACACCCCTCTGCTGATGTCATGTATCACCTCTGATAAACTCCTCGGTGTTATAGCGCTGCGCCATCAGGTACATCCTTAATCCGGCGGGCCATTTGTGATTCAGTATTACCTGCCTCATTTGCATGGCATTGACTACTAATTCATAGTTACAGCGCCGAACACTGTCGCGGGCCCTTGGCAACACTTGTGCCTTGCTTGTGGTGTGCCATGCCTACCATTGTGTATTATGGTGAAATCCTGATCTGTCTTACATTGTGATTTTATGACATTTGTATATATTTCCTTTGTATTCCTGTTTGCGCACACATGCCCTGCGGTTGTACTGTGCGTTACTGTGGACATGACATTAAATGTTGTTTTTTAGGTGTTGTGCATTTTTTCTTGTGCTATTGGCTGTATATTTAGCCATTGGCATATGTTAACTTTGTAATACATGAGTCTGGTCTGCTTCTATAACTTCGATGTTCTGTTTGGGAAAATGTAAACCGTGTTTTTTGGTTTACATTTCCATGGGCTTGCGCTACGCCTGCACCACTTCGTGAATTGCTGTATGCCTTCATTAGCATGGTGCGACACTGCGCATGGGGTGATTTGCATAACTATGCCGAGGGCTGTGTAGATCTGGCGTACGCCGGTAGTGCATGTGGAATTGATTCGTACCTGAATCGCTCGACGGACATATTTGGCGTTATCCCGCATATGCTATGCCTGCGCCTGGCGCAAGCTTCATGAATCCAGGGGGTATTATAAACAACATTCTTTGAAATATATACATAAATAAAGCATGCATCATAAGAAACACTTGTAAGACACGTGCATTCAATAAATATTAATATAATATATATATTTGTAAATATCATAAAAAATGCACACTTTTTTTTTATTTCTGTCACACTTAAGACATCCTTAAGCTCATTTCTTGAAGAGGTAATTTCCATGGCCAACACTGCTTCTATATTCTTATACTGCTCAATTAGAAGCTTAATGTAGCCATGGCTGATGTCTAAGTTTAATTTTTGCCATTTTATTAGCAGTTCAGGATAGGTGGTACTGAAGGTAGACATTTTTAAAACACGTAATCCTCTCGGTACCACCTTAAAACTAAGACACGCCTCCATGAGGAGTCTTTGCCATTGTGTAGACTTTAATTTAGTCATTTTATTCTCTACCTTTTTTGTCAACTGCAAAACATTCATGTTCCTAAGGATACTTACTGTATAACAAAATTAAACGTAGACAAGAAATGAGCTTAAGGATGTCTTAAGTGTGACAGAAGTGGATAGCGTCATTAGCGATCTCACTATAAGTTTAATGGCACTTGATAATGTTATTACAGGAGAAGAAGAAGAAATTGGAGAGAGACTTCAGTGATTTCCACAGGGGTAATGTCTTCTCATGGCCCAGGGAGACCAATGCTGCTACTAACAACACACGGAGAGCGTTTCCACCTTCCACAAGCAGAGAGGGGTGGATCACTGAAGGTACAATGATGACGACACCGGAAACAATGGCACAGGTGGTGCAACAAACTGAAGAAATGAGGGGAACTCAGAACAGCAGTGCTTATGGAGGCACCATATGTTTGCCAGGTAGGGAAGTTGTCTCACACCTGGGCAGCATGGATGTCAGGAGGAAAGTTCAACAGGAAACGGCCACAACTTCCACAGGGAATGTGGGGATACCGGCAGATGATAGCAACAACCTTTTTTTCCTTTCCATTACCAATATGCCAGATAGAGAGGCAAGTTTGATCTCCGCAGAACCGTGTGAGGAAGCGCAAGGGTTCAGAAGAGAGGTACGAATTTCAGTGCAAGGTGCTACGACCAGTACAGAGGACTTGATTATTAACTTATCCAGGTATATACTTTCCAAAGGTCTCTCATTTATACCGTCTAAAAACTCTGACTTAATGGATGTGATTATAGACATTAAAATGTTCACTAGAAATGTGGTGCTGAAAATTATGTTTGGGGATAATATGAATAATGGTTATAAAGTGTTTAAAAAACCTTCTACATTTATACCTCAGATGCATCCACTTTTAGATGCATTTGAAAGAGCTTGTGAAAGTGATTTATTACAATTGTCAATGTCACACACCAGACCTGGCTTTTTTAATTTAACTAGTAAAGAATCTGAAGCTTTGAATAGACTGCAGAACAATGCTGAGATAGTAATTAGACAGGCAGACAAGGGTGGAGCTGTGGTGTTGTTGGACAGAGATTTCTATAAGAGGAAAATGGAGTAACTATTGGTTGGCAACAACACTTATAAGTTATTAAGTAAGGTGCAACTAGACAAGATCATAAAAAGTGTTCATAGTGAATTATATGACCTTCTCTTATGTAGAGTAATAGATATAGATCTGTATAGATACGTTTTGCTTGAGAAACCAATTGTCCCCACTTTCAGGGGACTGCCGAAGGTCCATAAAAGTTTGATGGACCCCAACATGAGACCTACAGTCTTGGGGAGGGGATGGCTTACAGAAACTCTCTCCATTTATTTGGAAGAACAACTTAGACCAGTGGTACATGGTGTATCCACTATAATTAGAGATACACAACAGTTCTTAGAGAGCTATGCTGGGTATGTTTTTTCTGATGCAGACAATGGTAATGAACTTTTGGTTTCACTTGATGTTGTTTCTTTATTTACATCCATACCAAATAACACAGGAATGAAGTATGTTAGGCTCTTTTTAATTGAAGAAGGAGTGCCAAGGGATCTCATTATGAGATACATGCCATTGCTGGACATTGTATTGAATAATAATGTCTTTATATATAAAGAGGAATATATTTTGCAAACCAAGGGGGTGGCAATGGGCACCCCGTGTGCGAACTCATATGCCAAACTAGTGTTGGCATATTGGGAGAAGACATATTTGTTGAACAGTGGAGATTATGGGGAGTACATTGGTTACTACAAAGTTTTGTAGATTATGTTTTTCTTGCATGGAAGGGCACTAGTGAACGACTGGTAGAATTTGTGGAATATCTGAATGGGACAACAGATTTTCTGTCTTTCGAATGTGTTAGTTCCCAGAAGAGATTACAATTTTTAGATGTGCAATTGAGCAAGGAGGATGATGGATTACACACTAATATGTTTAGGAAGCAATGTTGGAAAAACAGCTTGTTACATTGGAGCAGCATGCATCCAACTCACATTTATCCTAATATAATGAAGAGTCAGATACTAAGGGTATCAAGACTTACCAGTCATGATGAATCTTACAGAGAAGCATGTAAGATATTGGCAGATAACATAAAACAACAAGGTTATAAAGACAGTGAGATAGAGAGATCTATGTATAATAGTAGGTCACATAGGAATAGAAAAGGAAGACCATACTTCCAAAGGAATAGAAATATTGACAGGGTTGATGAAGAAGGTTTGAATGCAAGAGGAAATGAGGGGCTTAAAGTGATTATTCCATTTACTAATAGGAATAATAAGGTAAGAGAAGTAATAGAGAGAAATTGGAGATGATTGAATGTAGATAATGATATCACTACGATAGCAGGTAACAGGCCAAGATACACGTATAGAAATGCAAAATCACTTAAGCGATTTCTTTGTTATGAGCAAGAAAAGATTCATACTATAAGATATTCAGACAGACAGGGGACATTTGCTGTAGGGGCTGCAACCAATGCCCATACATGGCAGGTGATAATACATTTGTTCACCCTGATACGAGACAGGATTATGTGTTTAAACAATATGTGGATTGTAAGATGAGAGACTTGGTATACCTGGCACAGTGCCAGGTATGCAAGTCCTTCTATGTAGATAAAACCATTAGGACCCTCAGAGAAAGAGTAAGAGAGCATGCTTATGCTGTAAACAAAGAAGATGATAAGAACACATAGCTAACCTATGGTATGACACATAAATTTAAGTTTAGAGCATTAGAATTGATTAAGAAATTAGACAGATTAGGGAATGTTAAGACTTACATGGAGGGTAGAGAAAGTAGATGGATAATACGCTTACAAGCACATAAAATGAGTGGACTGAATGATAGGATGATGTTAAAACCTTTTTTATCAGCCAGACCACATGCACATTAGTCATTTTAAATAGTATTTTAATTTTCACAGCTTTATGTGAATGATTTTTAGACATAAGCATACGTATATACTGCTTTTAGTTAGTTGTTAGAATGAACTACACTACATACATTCTTTGATTTTAGTTTTATTTAAATAAAAAGTGTGTATTTTTATGATATTTATAAATATATATATTATATTAATATATATTGAATGCTCGTATTTTACGTGTTTCTTATGATGCATGCTTTATTTATGTATATATTTCGAAGAATGCTGTTTATAAAGCATGTCTTTTTAAATTTTAAATTTCAACATGATGTCATAATTGTTTCTGTTGAACCATAGGCCAGAAGGGTTTGAATTTACCATTTATGGTTGGCAGTTAATAGTTTTTACTTAAAGTCTGATGAAACGTGATAACGTGAAAGCGTTCACTGTCTTTATAATCAATTGGATTAAAAGTTCATTTTAAAGGATTATCTGCTTTGGTGTTGCCTTTTTCAGCTATTTTTGGATTTTTCTATGTGTATTCTGAAAGGCACTTTATCCAGGACAGACTGAGTGTTTTTCTTTTAATTTCTAAAACTAGTTCAGTTAAAGGAGCATTCTCAGTGCAGTACAAATTTGAATTAGCAAAACCCAAGTCCAGCTTTATTGTTGACTGTCGGAATTGTGGTGTCAGTCGTGTATGTGTCTAAAAGAGGGAAATGCTTAGCATTTGGTCAGCAATGTCACAAGTGAAAAAAATAAACCATTTTCAAAAGTTTTGCAAATCAAGTAAACCCCACACAGTTGTAAAGAAGGGTCACTCAAAAATGCAAATTGATAGGGTTGCAGCAGTCTACTTTCTATGTAGATGGTGTATCAGTAATTGGTGAAAGAGTTGATGCAGTGAATTTATTGGCAAAGAGCAAAGTGTTTTCTACTGTCTAGATCAACAGTAAATCTACAGAGCTTAAAGTAGACACTGGTTCAAAATGTAATGTTATATTAGCAGACACATTTGCTAAAGTGAGAACTAATGAGTAACTCAATGTGGCCGGTAGTGTGAAACTTGTGGAAGTGAAGAAATGCAAACTGAGGGCACAGTAATGCTTTCATGTTATTTGGCTAGGAACTGTTACAACTTCTTATTCTATGTAGTTTGAAGACCTGTGCAGTCATTATTGGGTCTCAGAGACAGTTTGAGAATGAATCTGTTTTCTTTTACCAAAGAAGTTTATCACATAAGTGCATATCCTAGTTCCAAATTTTCTGAAGCCATTTTCTCAGAGTATGCTGATATTTTGATGACAAGTTGGGTAAACTTCCAGTTGTGTATTCCATGAAGTTAGACGCAGAGGTCACTTCAGTAGTCAGACCACCAAGAAAAGTTCTGACAACTATGCAGGATAAAGTCAAAACTCAGTTGGATAAAATGGTACAGCAAGGTGTAATCTGTCCAGTTACAGAACCAACTGAATGGATGTGGCCCATGGTAGCAGCTCACAGAAAAGCTTAGATGAATTCAGAATATGTATTGACCCAAAAGATTTGAACAAAACATTACAGAGACCATATCATCCAATGTGTACAGTTGAACAAGTTGCAGCTCTAGTACTGAATGCCACTGTTTGTTTTGTATGCAAAAAGTTCATTTTGGCAAGTAATGCTTGATCACAAATCCTCATTACTAACCACTTTCAGTACCCCATTTGGCAGATACAGATTCCTAAGGATGCCCTTTGGAATAAATTTGTCAGGTGAAGTCTTCCAGCATGCAATGGAGCAAATCTTTTCAGGATATCCTTGTGCCATGATCTTCTTCTTCTTTCGGCTTTTTTCCCGGTCAGGGGTCGCCAGTAGATGATTATTAGTCGGAGGCAATGGTGTAGTAGAGTATGACAGAAATCTAAAGAGAGTTCTAGACATAGCGTGTGAAGTAAACTTAAAGCTCAGTGTTCTAAAGTACAAATTCAGACTACTAGAAGTTACATATGTAGGTCATTAATTTACCAGCACTGGCTTGAGGCCAGATCTGACCAAGCAAACAGCAATTCTTGAGATGTCAGCACCAGACAATATTCAAGCTCTACAGTGTTTTCTAGGCATGGTCAACTATTTAGGTAAGGTTATACCAGACTTCAGTGAGTTGACAGC
The DNA here is from genome assembly GCF_019279795.1 of Protopterus annectens. Classification (NCBI taxonomy): domain Eukaryota; kingdom Metazoa; phylum Chordata; order Ceratodontiformes; family Protopteridae; genus Protopterus; species Protopterus annectens. The sequence continues at coordinate 1,461,846,666 of NC_056743.1, forward strand.
AACTCTAAGAGAGCTGATGTGCAAAAATGTTATATGGTCTTGGTTAGAACAGCACCAGGAGGCATTTGAAGACCTTAAGCAGAAAACTGCTGCCCCACCTACAGTAAGATACTATGATGCGGGGTTGGAGCCTAGATGGCCAACTGAGAGCAGTGAATTTTGAGAGCTCCATAAACTATTTTATTTTATTTTACATTTGTTAACCGGGAAAGTCCGACTGGACACAGGTCCATTTTCAGCGGAGGCCCGGGGAGATAAGTTCCAAACAACACATACATAGAATAACAGGAAATTACATGGAACAGTTGTTTCATGTTATGAGAGCTTTCATTGCATACACACAAGGAGATGATACATACTGGAATACATTAAATTAACAGTTTATGCGAAAGTCAAGCATTGAGGTATAGAGTATCAAAAGACATCTACTCAAAATACCTAAAAGGAGGCAGTATTTCAGATTCATGAAACAGATGGTTTGAGAGTAGTTGGGGTACAGACAAGTTACCTTTTTAAGGGTTAGCCTGGTGAATGGCATGAACATAGCCAATTATTCTGAAAATGTTTTTTTCAGGAGTTTTTTTAAAACTGAGTAGTGGAGGTGGTAGAGGTTGTATGGCTTGGTAGGGTGTTCTGTTTTTTGGCAATGGTGTTGGCAAAAAGGGATTTGCCAGCATCATTTTTGTGCTTCATGACTTTTATGAGGTTTTGGTTGCTGGATCTAAGAGTTCTAGTGGGGATGTGTGGTTGTATGAGTTCCTGTGGTGTAACAGTTAGGTTGGGAAAGTAGTAGAGTTTGTGAGCAGTAGATAGCTGGTTGAGTAGTAGCATATGCGGTAGCTCCAACCAGTTGACTTGCTTAAGTGTCAAGACAGTGATGGAACATATAAGGGGATTTGGTAGCAAATTTAGCAATTTTGTTGTAACAAGATTCCATTTGATTTTGGTCGGTTTGCCAGAGATTAGTTAAGATGGGAGAGGCATATAAGAGGATGGATAGGAGATGGGTCCTTGCAATGGTTGTTTTGGTGTTATTAGTCATAAAGTGTTTATTCCTATAAAGGAGTCCAAGTTTTTTGTTAACTTTCTTGATGGTTTGAGCGATGTGGATGTCAAATTTAAGACTGTTGTCAATGTCAACACCTAGCAGTTTTGTGTGTGTGTGTGGTAGGGCTGATTTGAGTGATGTCTTTGGATATGATGGAGAAGCTATCACTTAAGGGTGGTGGTTTTCCTGGGCCAAATATAATAAGTTTTTTTTTTGGGGGGATTGAGAAGAAGTTTGATATTGGTGAAACGTTTCTGTGAGGGTGAAGTAGTTCTGGGTTAAGGATTAAAGTTCATGTAGTGTGGAGGCAGCGCAAACAAGGGTGGTGTCATCTGCATATTGTACTACTGACACAGAGGGTGAGGATAAAGTGATGTGGTTAGTATATAAGGAGAACAGTAAGGGACTGAGAATAGACCCTTGAGGGACTTCTATGGTAACGGGCAATAGGGAGGCAAGCTGGTCTTTCCAGAGAACCATTTGCTGACAGCCAGATAGGTAGCTATTAAACCATGCAATAGACAAGGGGTTTATGTTTATGCTAGATAGATAATTGAGAAGAATGCTGTGGTTAACCATATCAAAGGCTTTTGATAAGTCTAAGAATATGGAGGATACAAACAGACCATTGTTTCTGTGGTGGTTAACTATATCCGTGAATGATAGGAGGGCTGTGGTGGTGCTGTGAGATGGTCTAAAGCCATGTTGTGAAGCAGAGAGAATGTTGTTATCTTTGAGGTGTTGCATTAGTTGAGTGTGAACCACTCTTTCTAATATTTTGGACAGAGGTGACAGGATTGCAATTGGACCATAACTGGTCAGCTCTAAGGAGTTTCCCACCTTGTGTAGTGGAATGATATGTGAGGTTTTCAATGAGGTGGGTACTTTATTTTCTAGCAGTGATCTATTTATGAGAATATAGACTGGGTAGGCTATGCCATCAGCTGATATCTGAAGGAAGTCTGCTGGGAGCTTATCGGCTGCTAGTGTGGTTGGTTTTAGTTTTTTGAGGAGCTTCGAAATTACCATGGTAGACACGGGGTGAAGGTTGAAAGTAGGGATGTTGGGTTGAGCGTTGAGAAGGGTGGGGTATTTGTTGGTGTGGGACTACTGGTACTGTATTGGGCATTGGCCAGGGTTTGGACAGTTTCAGTAAAGAATTTGTTGAATTGTGTGGGAATGTCTTCAAGATTGCTAGGTAGCACTGGGGATGGCATGGTGGTTTTTCCTGGGCATAGTATGCTATTTAATGTAGCCCAAAATATCTGGGGGTATGAGCATATTTTTCTTGAATGTTTTTGTAGTAATTGGCTTTGTCTAGTTTGATTTAATTTTGCCTATGACATAAGGTTTTATTTCTCTGATACAGTGTACAAGCTTTGTCTCTTTCTTTCATTTTAATTTTGTTATCTTTGGTGAGCCATGGGGCATAGTTAGTTTTTATTCTAATGGTTCAGGAAGGTGTATGATGGTTTAGCATGTTTAGGAAGGTTGAGTTGAAATGCTCAATGGCTTTGTCTAGGGCTAGTTGTTTAAGGGGACTCAGTGGACACTGTAGCTTTTGGATGAAGTTAGTGGCTTTAAACTTCTGTTTTGTTGAACTTCCCTGAGAATGGGTTGATTGATAGACTGTGATTCATACCTAATTAGGTAGGTTGGATGATGGTCACTTAGGCTGTCTGGGAGACAGCCTGATAGGTGAGCCTGAGCGGAGTCAGATACTAGGATCCAATCCAAGATTGACTGGCATTTGGATGCTTTGTCATTTCTTGTGTGAGTTATAATGGTTTGGATAAACCTGTGGAGGTTTAGAAAGGCAGAGGGATTGTGGCTGGAACATTTTGTCCAGTCTATATTGAAGTCCCCTAGTAGTATGGTTTCATGTGGAAAGGAGTTGGACAGCCAGTTGAGTAGGTGCTCCATAACAGTTGTGTTATTGCCTGGTGGGATGTAGCCACCTGCAATAATTATGTGATTTTTTGGGATTTATTTCTAGTTTGCCAAGGATTAGTTCTACATCTTTGATTTCTGAGTTATTGTAGTCTAGTTGCTCTATGGTGAAGTGATTTTGGAAGAAGATTGCTAAACCCCCTCCCTTTTTTCCTAGTCTATCTTTTCTAATCATATTGTAGCCCAGGGCAGTACTTTCATCACTGTGGTATTCTGGTTTAAGCCATGTTTCTGTTAATATTGTGAATTCAGTTTTGTATAGGGTAAGCAAAGAATAAAGGTCATGTGTTTTATTGAGTATGCTTCTTAAATTGATGTTTAAGAAGAAGGTAGATGTTTTATATCTATTATAAAGGGCATTTAGCTGTTTTGGGGTGGGGTTGATAGGTGATGTACATCCTGGGTTGGGGTGTATGCCACCACAACTAGTGAGTGTTTTGAGTAAGTGTGAGTAGTGTTTGCTAAATTTGTGTAATATTCTGTTTAGTCTTTGAGAGCTATACGGGTTTATTTTGAATGTTAGTTTGTAGTGTGGATAAGCAAGTTGTTGTGTGTGGGTGAGGATGTATTGCTCTACAGGGATGCTATTTAGTTTGGTGTGGTTTATTGTGGAGTCTGTCTGCCGGGGGGAAGGGTGTGGTTTCTGAGTTGAGTGTGGTAAGAGGTTAGGTTGGAAAGAACAAGCAGAGTAATGATTATAGTAGGGCAGAGTAGTACATTTAGTAGTTGGGTTGGTTGTGTGTAGGGAATGGTGTACCCAAAAACAGTATAAGGCAGACATATAAATAGGAACTCAAATAAAAAATGACTTCCTACAATATCAACAAACCCTAGAAAATGTATAGGCCAATGTCTAGATGTTGAAACAAGGTTTTAAAGAATGCACCCTGAACAGAACACACAAATCTGTAAAAACTATCAAAAAATATGTTTTTGCAATACACAATTTGTTCCCATGTGGTGTTCTTAATCCTTAAATACTGAGATAAATACTCATTATAAGTAGTTGCTCATGACTGAATAGCGATGACTAAAATGTTAAATATAATATACACCGTTTAATACAAAATGCAGAAAACAACTGGTCAAGAACCATACAATATATATATATATATATATATATATATATATATATATATATATATATATATATAGTTATATTGCTCTTATACATATATGATCAGAAATGGTATTAAATATGAGTTCTTGCTCTTAGCTGCACAAGACCAAATGTTATGTTAGAAATCACAGCCTATGAAAGTCACCAGAAAAATAACGAATGAAAGAGGGATTACTGGCCCATAAAGCAGATTGTATGGCTGTAAAAAACATAAACCAGTTCCATAATCACAAAGAACCCAATGATTAGGCCTCAAAAAATGATCTTAATGTGTATTACACAACTGGACCACTAATCCCAGGTCATATATTCAGCTGTAATGTCATACACAAAAATAATTAAATCCAGTATGCTCAAAAATTCATATGCTGTTCTTGATCCTTGAATGCTGGTATAATAGTCAATATAAGATGTTGCTCATGGCGGCACTACGCCAAGTCTTCAATGTCCCGATCATTTAGAATCCACAAAAGGATGACAAAACCAAGAAAGCAATGACTGGCCTGTGAAATGAACTCACAGAATTGTGGAGACACTAACAATTTCCTTAATCACAAAAACACAAACATTAAGACCCAGAAAATGATTCCAATGTATGTTACAGATTGGACCATCCATCAGAAAAAAGTATCTTCAACCAGAATAACATACACAAATTATAATAACTGTAGAAATCATTATTTTCAAGTTTAAAATGTCAGAAATCTATAGATAAACTACTAAACTACATAAATATCAATTTGGTAGAGATATACAAAACTTTTCCTGTCAAGTAACTTGAAGATATATTGAGTCACTGCATGTGAGCAACTCAAGGAATCCTCATTCAGATGCTGCTTTGAAAAAAGAACTGCAATTGATGACATCTACCCTACAGAAACTATTTTTGAAGATGGATGGCTTTACAAATGACTTAGAAAACCTCATTAGCCAACTTTGCTCACCTTTGTCTGACATTGCTCTACGTTGCTCTACATTGCTCGTCGTTGCCTGACATTGTGCTGGTTAGCACGGTGCGCAACTACACGCAAACATGTTCTGTTTGCGCTAGTTTGCGTGATTCACAGCTACGCACAAAACCATTGCGGTAGTTAACGCAGTACTCAGCTATGAGCAATTATGTTTAAATATGCTTAATACTAGTAAACTTTGCTTAGCAGTGCTTCACATTGCTTAAGATACATTACTTATGCATCCATCAGTATGCATAACCATTTCACCTTCATATATATATATATATATATATATATATATATATATATAAAATTCGTTCACTACTACATAGGCCATTTCAATGCTTTTTACTAAAATTTTTATTTTATTTATTTTTTTATTTATTTTATTTATTTATTTTACATTTGTTTACCGGGCTAGTCCAACTGGATATATTTCCATTTTCAGCAGATGCCCGGGGAGAAAAGCTCCACATATGGGTTAGTACAACAAGTAATTCAATAAAAGATAGCAAAAAAATACAGCGATTAATAAAAAAAGTACATACAGAATTAAGGTGAAAACAAAAATTATATGAGAAAGTTTATGATAGAGAGGACATATTATTTCTATTTACAGTATAGGAGTAGGGGAGTTAAACTTAGTAGGATATTCAAAGAGAGAAATATATATAAGCAAAAGAAAAAAAATGTAACCAACTAGAATTATTAATTAACATGAAACAGAGACTAACAAAGGTATTAGGAGCTAGTTTTTCAGATGGGAGAGGGTCATAAGATTAGTCAGGATTGATGCATGGGCATAGCCAGAGAGTCTTTAGGTGTTGTTTGAGTTTTTGTTTAAAGAGGAAAGGTGATGTTATAGTACTTAGAGTGGTAGGTAGTGAGTTCCAGTGTTTACCTATGGTGTTAGAAAAAAGTGAATCGCCCGCAATGTTGTTGGACTTAGCTATACAAGAGGTTTATTAGAGGAGCGCAGTGAATTTAGATTAGAATAGGGAGATATAAGATCTGAAAGTATGGGGGTATTTTCAGGTTGGTAAAATAACCTGTGTATAAAGGTAAGTTGGGAGACTAGTAGGGTATTGTTCAATTCTAACCAGTTTAGTTGTAATAGATTAAGACAGTGGTGAGTTCTAAATGGATTTCCAGTAGCAAATCTAGCAATGCTATTGTATGCATTTGCTAGTTTAGTAAGGTTTTTTTTCTTTAAGTTAGTGTATATGGGAGAAGCATAAAGAAGAGTGAAAATAAGATGAGATTGAGCGAGTGTAACTTTAGCCTGTGAAGATAGAAAGTTTTCAATTCTAAATAAGGAGCCAAGTTTTCTATTTACAGTTTTGATAGTGTTATTAATGTGGTTTTCAAAAGTGAGGTTATTGTCAATTGTAATACCTAGGAGTTTAGTGGTAGAGTCAGGGACTATGTGTGTGCCATTATTAGAGGTAATAGAGAAGTCAGTGAGGGGGGACTTCCTATTAGGTCTGAAAAGCAGGAGTTTGGTTTTGTTGGCATTTAAAAGTAGGCAGCGTTTCAAGAACCATGCCTCAACTATGGTAAATATGTTCTGTGTTAGGGTTTGTAGGTCAGAGGAGGTATTGGCAGAGCAGATGAGAGTTGAGTCGTCTGCATATTGAATGCATGTGGCTTGAGGTATTGCTACATGTAAGTCATTTATGAATAAAGAGAAAAGGAGGGGACCTAGGATGGAGCCTTGTGGTACTCCAAGAGTGACTGGCAGAAGAGATGAGAGTGTGTTATCCCAGAGAACAGCCTGTTGCCTGTAACTAAGGTAAGAGGTAAACCATTGAACCGCATTGGTATCAAGTGAGAGAGATTCAAGGGTTTTTAGAAGCAGATGGTGGTTTACCATGTCAAAGGCTTTTGACAGGTCTAAGAAGAGAGCAGATGTTAGGATACTATTATTGCGGTTTTTATTGATACACTCGGTAAATGATAAGAGAGCGGTGGTAGTACTATGAAATGGCCTAAAGCCATGCTGGCATTTAGCTAGTAAATTGTATTGAGTTAAATGGTGCATTAGCTGATGATGAATACATTTCTCCATTATTTTTGCAAGGGGAGATAGGAGAGCTATAGGTCTGAAGTTAGAATACTCTTTTGAGCTACCTCCTTTATGTAAAGGGATTATGTGGGAAACTTTCCAGATAGCAGGGATGGTTCTTTCTGTTATGGTTCTATTTATAAGGAGGGATATAGGATAAGCTATTGATAAGATATAATTTAAATGATAAATGTCAGGAATTATTTTTATATACAGATTTCCAACAGAAAATAAAAAGGGGAGTGGTGGGACTCGAACCGGGAATGCCTCCTCTTTTTGCTTAATTTGCATATACATTTCTTATTATGCTCTTCGATGTCTAAACTGCTAACTGTAGCTAAGCAATGGGCAAACCGCGCAAACACGCACAAATACAGGGAGCTATATCGGGAATAATAAAAAAAAATAAATAAAAGTTTTGCATTTTATAATTGTACAGGGGTTTAGAATGTGGGGGAGTGCAGTGTTGGGTATGTACACATTTGAGCGGACTCGCTCATGTCACTTGACATTTCCCGATTGAGACACTTGCAGGGGCGTGGATTTTTGGACTGCTCGGCAGTCCGACAAGCCCCCTGCACTCGTGCACACTCTGTGTTAGCCTTAGAGTTGAAGCAGCGCACTCTCATTAATATGCATGGCGTGATGCTGTCTTACTCTTAGACTGGCGTTTCCGTGTAAGACTAATTTAGTCTTACACGGAGGATTAGTGAATCCTGGGGAGTGTCTATCCCAAAAGAAATGGAATGGATGGCCCCTACTCTTAAAAGAATAAAAGAAACAAATCCTTGGACTGATGCTAGAAAGAAGAAACAAAAAAACTGATTCCAAGATAGCTGTCCAAAAAAAAATAACTCTTGCAACTACATCTCTTAAAGTATCAACTTATATGCTGCATCACTTGTCATCTGTTTTTATTTTAAAAAGGAGGGTTTCTTAAACAACTGAGAAACAGTAATGATTTATTCAGAATGTTCAAAGGGTCCAATAATTCTTCACAAACAAAGGTAGGTCAAGATGGGTTACTATTTACATTATATATAAGCCAAACAAAGCAACATATAATACAAACATTGACGTTTCTATTCCCCTAGTTGAACTCAATGAATACTTATCTTGTTCATTTTTCATTGATTTACTTATAATAATTTAAGTAATGAATTAACTAATTCAACAAGGTATCATTCATCAGAGTTCAGACTCAAATGTAACAAATTAACATCATATATAATAGCAGTAACAGTAGAGTGTTTTGAAAAAAATGCTGTTATGGAGACTAATGCGCTCTTCAGTTAAAGTATGATTTAGAAAAGTCATGTATGTCCTGGTTAAATAATAGTAGAAAACTCTTACTACAAATGTCATTATTCTGTCTAAATATAATTAATATCAATTATGGCAGGTATCAAAGCTACGAGTGCTGTTTGATCAATCCTGATATGGTGTGTGTGGACGCAGCTGTGTCTGGCAGCTAGTACAAATGTCATTATTCTGTCTAAACATAGTCAATATCAGTTATGGCAGGTATCATACCTTTTAGTCCTGTGTGATTAAGCCTGACATGGTGTATGTGGATGCAGCTGTGTCTGGCAGCTGTTACATGTTGCCGTTTTCATCTCCAGGAAGTTGTGGGTTGCGGCTTGCGATCGAGATTTACTGATGCTTGTATATTAGGAAGAAACATTTGGTGTTTTAGCCTGGATCCAGGGGAAGGGGTGGATAAAACTGTGATTTGGGATATATTTGCAGAGAATAGTTTGTTTATACATCTGCTGAGTGAGAGGTGGGAAGGCTGGAAGAATGTGTTATCTGTTGTTGTGGTGGCTTGTTGGGAGTTTTTTTTTCTGATCTGTTTGCTCTCCGTTCTTTTCCTGGCTGCTGCCTTGCTGAAAGAAAGGGAATTTAGGTTTGAAGTCAGAGTGAAGTGAAGCTTTGCTTCAGGTGCATAGCAAGCTTCTGGTATGCAGCACACGACACACTAACAGAAACAGATACTCCCAGGTTGCTATGCTAGCAGAGACAGAGTGACGATAATGCTTAACGGCCCCTGAGGAGTCTCCGAGAGGATTCTCGGCAATGAAGCTTTTGGTTTTAAAAAAATATATATAATAAAAGGACTTTTTTAAACCACATGTACACATATTGATTGTCTCCCAGCACTTTGTTTAGCTCATTAAGTTGATACTTAATAAAAAAAAAAATGATAATAATAAGCGCAATTTTAGAGTTAAAATGTATTTTGGTCCAAACACATTAAGGACATACATAAGAGTGGAAGTCTAAGTTATTGTGAAAGACTAAGAGCACTTGATCTTGTGCAGTACCTTTTGCAGGGGTCTGGGAGGTGAGCTTGATCGGACGTGGTGGGCATATGTGGATAGCTTATTATAGGGGTGTTTAGCTGACTTTGCTCAATTTTGCCTGACTTTGCCCAACATTTCCCAATGTTGCTCGATGTTGGGCGACATTGCCCGATGTTGCGCTGGTTAGTGCGGTGCGCAGATACGTGCAAGTACATTGCGCTTGTCAGCGAGGTGCTCAGTAACGCGCAATTGGTTTTAAATATGCTAAATACTGCTAAAATGTGTTTAGCAGTGCTTTATATTGCTTAACATAAGTTACTCATGCCTCAGAATGCATAACCATTTCACCTTTATATATATATATATATATATATATATATATATATATATATATATATATATATATATATATATATATATATATATATATATATATATATATATATGTGTGTATATATATATATATATATATATATATATATATATATATATATATATATATATATATATATATATATATATATATATATATATATATATACATAATTCGCTCACTACTACATATAACATTTGAATGCTTTTTACAAAACATATACATGATAAATGTCAGGAAATATTTTTGTATACAGATTTCCAACATAAAATGGAACGTGCAGTAATGGTACTCGAACCGGGAATGCCTTCTCTTTGTGCGAAGGCTCTAACCACTATTTTGCTTAATTTGCATATTTTTTTCTTATTATCCTCTTCGGTGTTTAAGCTGCTAACTCTAGCTAAGCAATGGGCAATCCCGCACAAACACACGCAAATATGAGCAGCTGTATCAGAAATAAAACAAAATAAATACATTTCTTTTAATTTTTATATTTGTACGAGGTTTAACATATGGGGAGTGTAGTGTTACAATGTACACATGTGAGCGGACTCGCTCATGTAACTCGACATTTCTTGGGTTTTGTCAGTGCAGGGGCGTGGATTTTTGGACTGCTCAGCAGTCCAACACACCCCCTACACTCATCCATGCTCCGTGTAAGCTTTAGAGTTGAGGCAGCATGCCCTCATTAATATGCATGGCATGCTGCCGTCATACTCTTAGACTGGCGTTTCCGTGTAAGACTAATCTAGTCTTACATGGAAGATTAGTAAATCCTGGGGTTTGACATTACACAGTAAGTTATACACATTCAGACTTGTGGAGTGTTAGTGATGCTGTTAACTTTTGCCATGATTCAGTAAATAGTTTAGTAAACAATAATTCAGAAAATATTTCTTGCAATCATATAGAAAGTTCAAATCCCTTGAACAAAAGTGCTGCTATGTCCAGGTTGTGTAGTTTCCAAGAGGAAAAAGTTATTTGTGAATGTTCAGAGAAAAATATAATTCTGGATTTATTTCTGCATTATGATGTATTACAGTATTGATGTGAAGCCCGTGAATGCACTCATTGTTGTTATTTTAAAGAAGACTTGATAAATACATTGTTCATTGCAAGTTTCTATTAACACCTTGACAAAAACATGGGAGGATAATGTCTATGATGTACACCTGTTTGCTATAGATTTATTTCATTTTAGTCCTTATGGGGCAGGACATATTGATGGAAAATATTCTGATTAAATCAAGTCTGCTTATGACTTCAGATAAGTATAGAAATGCCTACAGAAGATCTAATAACTCTGTGGAAGTCTTCTTTTGTAATGTGGAAAGTACTTTTAACAAAAATAAACTAAACATGTTACTGCATCTTAAAGGTTATCATTTGATTGTGATAGCTGAGGCATGGAAATCAGACAAGTTGAGTGTTCCTGGTTATCTAAAGTATGAATGCCTGTGATAGCATACAAGAGGGAAGAGACTTTTAATGCTGGTACATAAATTTATTCCTTCTAAGTGCTAGAAAATAAGCCCCTGGAAATTCTGGGGATAGTTTTATATAGCACCTCTAACATAGCTAGAGTTTTGGGTTGTTATCAAACACCAAATATGCATAGTACTATACATATGAAATTTTTAGATATACTTGATAATTGTGTCAGTAATACTCCCCCTTTTAATGATTTCAATTACCCAGATGTAAATTGGGGGGCTCACACTTTTATTAATGTCACCACTCAGTATTTCATAGACATTGTACTTTTTTATGATCTAAAGCAGATCATTAAAGAAAACATTCAGTCTGACAGAATATTAGCTTTGATTTTAACTAATAACAGTGGATTCCCTTCTAAGGTGGAATTCGATGCAATATTAAGAAAGTCAGACCACAGCCTTATTTTAGAAAAGTGTACATTTTCAGTAAAGGTAGGAAAATGTACAGTTATAGTAAAACTGATTATACTTTTATACACGAGAAAATATGTAAGGCAAACTGGACAGAAGTAAATCTTACAGAGAATTTCGACTGTGGTTGCACTATACTGGAAAATATTTTAAAAGAAAGAATAGAATTAATCAACTAAGTACACTGACAAAACAATGACAACAAAAAGTATTCCTTACTGGTGGAGCACATCTCTTTTACAAAACTTAAAAAAAAAATGAGACAATTTAAGATTTTTAAAAGTTATCTAACAAAGTTTAATAAAACAAACCTAAAATATGATAAGTAAAAAAATATATAAATTAAAATAGAAGATGAAAGAAGGAATTACAAAATTAAGCTTTCAATTGATGTTAATAAGAAGGCTTTTTATAGGTACATACATTCCTTTAGAAAAGTTAAAAATACTGTCAGGTCTAAAAATCTGAATGGTCGACTAATCTGAGTGACACTAGTATAGCTAATGAATTCAGTAAATGTTTTTTCCCTTATTTGTTCAAATAATACTGGTTGAAATTAATCTCTGGATTTAACTTATCCACCTGGTATTGAATACCCTATTAACACTTATGATTTGGTCATTAAATCATTCAAAAGGTTGTCTAAAACCACTTCTGTGGGTCTGGATAATATTCCTTCAATGATGAGTTTTAATTTAAGGATGGAACTAGGTTCAGTATTGCAAAATATATGTATCTCCTTACTTAGAAAATATATTTTTTCAGGTTTTAGAAAATGTATACCATTACATTAGTATACAAAAGGTTAACTGCAATGAAATAAGTAATTTCAGATCTGCTAGTCTTGACTTCTGTTATTGGAAAGTGATTCAGTGTTTGGCTTATTGAGATTATAGAATAGGACATTAATAATAAACAATTACATAACATTAGCCAGCATGGATTTACTAAAGGGAGATCAAACAAATTTGATTGAGTTTTATGATTTAACAAATTCAACATTTGATTGTGAATAGGAGTTCTGGTTATGTACTTTGATTTCACTAAGGCTTTTGATGTATTATCTTTTCTAAGTTCAGTCATGCCTTAGTTAAGAATGGTTGCAATCATTAATTAATTGATTGGATTATGAACTGGTTGGTGGGAAAAAAACAGTCTTTATTATCAATGGTTGTAACTCCAACCCTCTTTCAGCAATGTCTGGTGTCCCTCAGGGATTGGTTTTGGGACCACTGCTATTTAATGTTTTTTTTTCACTTCTACTAATAAAATTTGTTGGTATAATAAATATGTCATTGACTGTAAGCTAAGTTTTATAATAACTGGTTCAAATGATTACTGTAATATTAGTGATTTTTATCAGAAGTAACCATTATAGAAATAGATTCCAAGAGAGACATTATTGTTTTATATATATATATATATATATATATATATATATATATATATATATTCTATTGCCTCAAATTTCTCATTTCCTAAAGAGGCAAATTTACTGATCTTGATAGCCAATAAAAGTGACATGCTGAAAAATGTTGCCTAAAAGGATAACTTATATCTGCTACATTTATATAAGACATCTGCTAGATCTGTCATTTAGGATATATATTAATAATACACAATTGAACAGGTTAGACTCAACACAGAAATGTTCACCAAAATATATGCTAAAAAGATAGATGTAAAAAGGTAGATTTGTTTAGTATTCATTACTAATACCTTAGAGGCAAATTAATTTGGGCCTATAAGGTTTTTAATGACAGTATTCTATAAACTATTATAAATTAAAAAAAATAATGATTGCACAAAAAATGCATGAACATTTAAACTGTGCTTTAAAAATAAACAATAGTACAGGTATGAGAGGTTTGCATATTACAAATAATTTTTCAATAATATGGGATAAATTACCACTGTTTCTACACAAGTCAATTTTTTTCAATGGTTCTAAACTTATCTTAGATTTACCTTTTAGAAAAACATTGATCCTCAATGACCCTAGGGTATGAAAACTGGAAGATGAATATATATATATATATATATATATATATATATATATATATATATATATATATATATATATACGTGTAAGCACTAACTGTTCATTTCTATGACTCATGTTCTTTAATTTAACTGCTCAGGAAATGCTCAAAAATCTAAGAATGCTTGTAGACTACTATAGGAGACTCTAATAATGTGTGTAGGCTGATGAAAGTGTTACATTCCACAAAAAAAAAACTCCAGCTATACTCTGTCGCATATCATCTACTCAGAGGCAATCTCTGCTTAACATACAAGGCCATGTCAAACCCAGAGCTATTGGACATGCTACACTTAAAGAAATCCCAATCCCTCAGAGCCACACGCTCCAGGGATCAAAACCTTGTCATCACAATAAACAAAACATGCTGGAGGGATAGGTTCCTGACCCAGAGACTCCCCAAACTCTGGAAAAGATTGCCCATACATGTCAAGCAGAGTGCCTCTTTGGCTCTCTTCAAAAGGAACCTTGACGATTGGATGGGAGAAAGAAAATTCACCCCAGGGATCACGTCAGTTGCCCTGCTAGACAGGGGTCCAGGGAAGAAAATAGTGTGGAAAGAAATAGCCAGGGAATTGTTATGGCTATGGTTGTATAGGCCCTAGGGCTGATAGCCTAGTACCAACCTATGAACCTATGTACAAAACTGAATGTCGTGCATTGTTTTTCTTTTGGTTGTCTGGGATACAATTTGGAAAATGTTTTTATCTACAAATTTAGTGCCTCACCAAACTACCAAGTACAGAAATATATATATATATATATATATATATATATATATATATATATATATGTATATTATTACTGCATTAACTTTATATACACATCCAATTTGCATGCATGGTGCACTTTTCATTACTAATTCTCTGCCCTTCTCCCTCTTTCTTTGCCTTCTGCCTTCATTCCATAATACTTAGTTTCAGGATTCTACTTTCTTAACTCGTTCTTAGTTTTCCTTTAGTTTTGCAAGCCTTATTCTCCTTCTCATGTTTGTCATAAATGTAATATGTATCTCTTGTTTACTTGTACTCTACCTTGTTTTCTGTCTCTTACTGACTTGCTCTGTATCTCATATGCCATGATTTTCACTGTATTCAGTTTTATTTCCCCAGACCTCATCCTTCTTTCCTAAGCCATATATTCAGTACCAGCATCCATATCTCTTGTTTGCATTTGTGTCCTCCCATATAAGTAACTGTCCAGCCAGTTATTTTCCACACCTCCAACTGTTATATTTCAACCTGTCTACCTTATCCCATTTTCTTGAGATAAGGACCACCTATGTAATACTCTTATCTGTTAGACAGCCACCTCTGTATCTTTCCCTGTTCTGCTGTCTATTCCATCTCCTTGCATTTCTTCTTTTCTGCTGTCCACTTCCATCCTGTTTCACAGTCTTTACATCATCTTCCTTTTTGCCCTTCCACTGTCCTCTTCAAGTCTTTATATATTATCTTAAAGTTTTTTTTTTGTAGGGCATACCTCTTGTATTCTCCTCCTTTCTTTCATTTTTCTCACACTTTTTCCACCTGTTTGTTTTACCCACATGCCCCTGAACAGCCTATAGTCTATCCTTCCATTCTCATTCTGGTAAGCCATACTGAGCTTTCAGCTGTTCCAGTATTTTAAGCACTTTAGCTCCTCCCACTTTCTCTTCCAATAAATCTCTGTATCTATTATGTGACGTTCTTCTAAAGTTTTTACCAGTTTCTTTCCCACTTACCTCCTTGTTACTCCTTCTCCTATACTTTCTTTGTTTCTTGTGTCCTGTTTCTTCTTAACTCCATGATTCCCCATCTGTTTATAGCATTTCTGGTTCTGTTACATATTTCCATCCAAGTTGTCTCTCCTCCATCTCCACTATTTTTCTATCCTTCTTTCTTTACCAGTCTGTCTATTTATGATGAAGGTAAGAGCATATGTGGATATGTGTGGCATATTGCAGATCCTACCTTTCTTTACTCAGCCTCAAGGTGCTTCTGTGTATCCATCTTCCTTTTCTTTCCTTTGCACAACCCACTTTCAATGTTCAGGTCTATTAGATGGTTTCTCTCAGTACACAGTATTACTGGTATCACCACCATCTGTACTTTATTTATCATTTCTGTCATATTATATGTTACTTTACTCATCTGTATATTATTTTCCTCACTTTTTTATTATACATCTCACATTTCTCTTACCATTTTGTGCATTGTGGAAACCAGCAGTGCTCTGAGGTATATGGGATATTTTCCTCCTTAATTTTCATTATGTCCACTTTCTTCTCTTTTCCCCATCCTCACCAACACTGTTTTCTTTTTTGACACAACTTAAATCTACTTTACCCCCAAACTCACTCAAGACTGTCAACATGCTTTTTAATGCTATCTCTATACATGTAGAACATAAGGTATAGAATAAATTTGGATTTTACTCTCACCCTCTCTCTCTCTTCCTTCCAGTATTTCCACTTCTATTTTAACTGCTCCCTCCAGTTTCTCACTCACTTTTGTGAACAGTCTGGGTGATAGGGGACACCACTGCCCTGTCTCTCTGTATTTTACCTATCACTAAAAGTCCCCCTTGACCATCACCTTTACCTCCAAGTCAGTGTTGATTACCTTTATCCATCCCTCTGACATTCTTCCCATTGTCCTTCTTTCCATTACCTATTATAAGAAATCCCACCTCACACAGTCAAAATCTTTTTGTAGAACCAATAATATGGTCCCTGCCTTTTCTCCCTTCCCTCACTATATTTTCTTGAAGTCCACTGGCATCCAATAACTGCCATTTTCTGATCTACCTTTTAAGGGTTCAGTTTTTCCTTTCTGTAGTATGTGAACCAGGATCCTGATCAGTCTTGTAACTTAGATCTTTTTCATCTTAAAACTCACATTGATCAAGGATATTGGCCAAAGGTTTGCTAGGTACATATGATCCACCTTCTTTTGGTAGTAGAGCTATCCTTTTCCCTCATTGACTGTGATAATTTTTCTGCCTTTTCAGTTCTTTTGTACTCTACTGCTAACATTTTGCACACTGTTTCACCTTCTCCATTCATAGAACTCCAGTACCTCTTGCTTGTGTTGCTCGCATTTTTAACATCACCTTTCTGGCATCTTTGATTATGTCTGCTTCCAAGCTGTTTCTTTGTGCCTTAGTTAAATGTTGTTTCTTCCACTCTTTCCTCACCAATAGTATTCAGAAGCATAGATGTGAAATTTGGCACAGTTCATTAAACTGCTGCCCCCTCAACTCAAAGTTAAGTTAAGGACCAAAAAATAAGGCATTTGGAGGTAAACCTGAAGATTAAAAAAAAACTCCTCTGTGTCCCTGTAAGCTTCTTGCTACAACTGTAACAAGCTCCTTGCAACAGTTACTATCCCGCATTGCAGCAGTGACCGCAACTACAGTATTAGCAATCATTTATGAAGCCATGACATCCTTGTGGACTCATAAATCAATGCCAGTACTGCACAATCACACCATCAGCACCCCCTAATACCTTAAGTGTGGGTCGGTTCACCCTTTTGCCCCACTCTAGTTATGGTTCTGATTGTGTTCCTTGAAGGTTTTGCATAGATTACTGTCTTCAATTATTTCCTCTCCTTCTCTCCTCTTATTTTTACTACCACACCTTCTTCTTTCTTTGGTTTGTATTTTTTTGTTTTGCTATTTGTTTACAGACTGACCCCCCCAAGTGCCTGCCAGTAGTCTTTCCAGTTACTCATCTGTACATCAGTCCATATCATGCCATTATTGAGTCTAGTGCCCTTTTAATTACACATAGACTTTCAAAGAAACCAGTAGGCTTGGTAATATTTGAATATGGTCCAAGAAAGTGATGGGGTCTTAAAGTAGCTGCTATGTTGAACATGAACTAAGCAATTTGGAATGCAGCAGACTAAAAAAAGCTTGCCAGTTTGGCAGCATAACAAACAATAACTTAATAAACTGAACAGCATGAAAAGCAATAGTTTGGGCAACTGCTGAGGCTTTTTATATAGTTTGATTGACTGACTGATAGGAAAATATATTTCATGTAGTCATAAAAAGTCCACAGTAAGGTGACTCCTCCTTGATGGTCAAAATGCCTTTCTATACCTCAAGAGAAGAAAAAGAATCACTGGCAGATGTTCAGGAACTTTCCTAGCTTACAGAGCAAAGTTTGGAACCAGCAATCTAAGTAACCACTAAGCAAGTAAGTTAGGATGGATAA
The DNA here is from genome assembly GCF_019279795.1 of Protopterus annectens. Taxonomy (NCBI): domain Eukaryota; kingdom Metazoa; phylum Chordata; order Ceratodontiformes; family Protopteridae; genus Protopterus; species Protopterus annectens. The sequence continues at coordinate 1,461,864,630 of NC_056743.1, forward strand.
ACACAAGCACTAAATTAAAATAACAGTCTATTCCAGTCATAATAATGTGGCCATGTATAAACATCCAAGGTAATATAGGAAGTATAAGAAGATGAAGATTAGTATTTCCCATGATAGTTCCAACACTGTCAGATGATAGCCTGCATCTAAGATCTTAATGAATTTTTTTTATTTTCAGGGTGGTGATGAGATGCTGAAGTGGTCCAAACTGATATTATAGACCCTGACTTATGCCCAGAGATTGCTAGTGATATGGGGTAGAAGCTACTAAGGGCATTAAGCATAATGCAGCAGCTAGGTCAAATGGATTAAATGGCTGTTTTTTGAGCAAAATTGTAACTAACTTAATTTGTTGCCATACCTATTTGTTTCAATGGACCGTCTTGTCAGGATTTCTATCTGATGTTTGGAAGTAAGATATTTTGTACCAGTATAAAAGTGAAATTCTAATTATTAGTGGATCATTTTCAGTTCATAAGCTATAACAGTATTATTGGTAAGTGTTTTGAAATAATAGTTTTACAACTAATATATCTGTACTTTAAAAAGAGGTTGGATATTAATCAACGTAGGTTCTTAGACAGAAGTTCTTGTTTACCAAATGTTACACTTATATGAATTTAATTGAATCTGTTAATGGCTATAATTTATTTAGATGTAAGATTACATTTCATTTTAATGTATTTTGTTAGACAAAAATACAATATTCCCTCTCTCTCCATTAAGTCTAGAAATGCAGCCATATTAAAGCAGGCCTTCAGAGTGTGCATACAGTTTCAGTGAATGTATTTTCAGTCACGGAAAAAGTCCTTCAGTCAAGAATACGGATAAGAACAGAATGTGCAGTACATTGAGAAAAACAGATCTTAGAAGGCTTGGGGACCAAGGTTAAAGAGGCATGTATATTATTAGGAAATACTTCAGACATAGTTAAGTTAGTTCAATTGGACTGATATGCAAAAAGTCATTGCAGTACAGACACTCGAGTATGCGTGCAGAAGTCAGGTCAAATATCCAGCATTACAGAATATTAATGATATTACTCAGGAGGATAGTGAAAAATCTACAGACATTATTATCAGAAAATGAAAGCAGAAGCTACGGACTATTTCAGTTTATCAGCACTGTTATTGGAGACAGTATTTTATATTGTTAATGGACACTATAATGAGTACAGAAGTTATGGACATCAAGATTTGATTCAAATATTGTTATCTACCTCTATTATACATAATAAAGCATTCTTAACCAAACTACAGTGTATTCAGAATTTGTTCTTAAAGGTACAAGAAGACTTGGTACATAAAGGAGAGACTGGCACCTGTAAAGCACAGTTCTGGGTATTTAACAGATAACGACATTCATTCCAGCCTCATCCTACTTTCCTTCAGTTATTTCAAGTTAATTTCAGTATTTTGTGGTCATATCAGTTCTTGCAATGGCAAACCACCATCAACGGGAGTGATAATATTTGCAGTTAAAGTAAGTCCCAAAACCCCATAGAAACCTTATCAGTAGTCAGACTACGTATATTGTGTAGAGCAGCAGTATTCCTTCAGAGTGTTACTTCAGAAAATCTACAGTAAAGTCTCAAAGAACTTCATCAAAGTAGCAGTGTTCCTTCAAAACATTACTTCAGAAAATCTACAGTAAGTCTAAAAGAACTTCAACAGAGCAGTAGTGTGCACTACTTCAAAAAATCTACCGTAGAGTCCCAAAGAACGTCAGAATCTCCAAAATACCAGTGTAACAGACATTATCCAGTTAACAGTAATGTATCAGAAAACTTCACCACCTCCAAAGCAGAAAACAGACTTTTAAATTTACAATGTGACATCACAGAGCCAAGGAACAAAAGGGAGTTTGAAAAAGCTGTGAGATGCCAGGCTACCTTATTAAAGCAACTTCTACTTTCTTATGTGGGCCTTCATTTTTGTTACAATGCATTTTCTAGCTAAGTCAGGCAGTACATCTCAGAAAAGTTTAAACAAACCAGTAAATGTTTAAATTGTATAAATATGTCAAACAACACTTCCACAGTAAAGACACCAGTAAATATGTGGTTTAAAGTTAAAGCAATCTAAAAATCTGTGTTCCAAAAATGTTAATTTAGATTTCAAGGTTATTAGTTCAGGAATATTAAATCTTTCGAGACAGAAAAGGCTTAAATCACAGAATCAGACTGTAATTTCCCATGATTCGCAGAATGAGTCAGCTTCTATCAGTATGGTTCCAGAATTTAATAACACAAATTCTTGTTTACAGTCTTCAGAAATTAGTACAAATGCTACAGCACATGTAATTCAAACTACAGAGTTAAGTCGCAGTATTGCAAATACAGACATAAAAATAGTCAAAAAAGCAGAAAAGACATGTCACCCCTCCCTGAGCCACACCTGCTACCCCACCACCAGGCTCTGGGGGGACTGGTGCTGCCCCGCTGGGTGGGAAACTGGGTGACCAGATGTTGGACCGCTCTGCCTGGGATGGTAGCTGAATGGTGGTACCCACAGCCTCTGGGGGCAGGCTGGACACACACCTTTGCCCTCCCATCTGTGACACAGATGAGTATCCCAGCTTGGGGTGGTGGAGACTCCTCCCAGCTGCAACTTCACCAGAGGCAGGCCAACCCCGGGGGGCAATGAAAGGCATGATGACCCTCAGACAGGTGTAGCTCTGGGAATAACCCCAGGCTGCAAAGTGCATTTGAAGTGTCAATAATCAGTGTGTCCTGCAATTCTCATTAGATGTTGCAGCTAGTTGCATTCTTCAGCTAAGCATGAGCCGAGTGATCCACCACTCAGAGTCATACTGGTCTTAGCCAGTTACCACAGGCACCACTGCCAACACTGTCACACTGAGAGATGAGTAGGTGAGGTTTCACGGGCATCATTGTGGGTGCCTGTACCTGGGTTACTGGCCTCACACCATGGGATGGCAGGGAGTCCACTGTAGGCTGGCGAGCAACTGAACTGCTGACCTTCTGGTTCTTCAAGCTAGCAGCTCTCAGAGCCAGAGAGAGAGAGAGTGCGTGTACCTCTTGCCCTCACTCATTTGCTTGGTGCAGTTGGCTGTCGGCAGCCATGGAGTGGTAAGGCCCGGCTCATGACAGGACCCCTTCACCTTGATCTGGGCTTGTCAGTTTCACTTCAACTTAACCAGGCAGGGCAGGGATTGCTCCACCCCTGAACCTTGCCTCACTCCCCAGGTGGAGAAGCTCAAACCACATGATGTGACTGTGAGATCCACACTTTGGGGGCCCTATAGTTATGTTAGGAACCTGGGTGGTAATTCCCAGATATGCTCAGAATTAGTCCAAAATGACAAAAAATACACTGAACCCACAGACATTGCCAACATCCTAGCTGACTGGTTCAGCACAAAACTCCCCCCCCCCTCCCCACCAAAAGGGCAAATATCTATCCCAGCAGAGTGCTGCCCCCCTGACATCTCAGATGCTCAGGTAAGAGCCGCCCTCTCCAAAGCAAAAAACACAGCATCAATGGGACCAGACGGTGTCCCGGGCTGCGTCCTACATGAACTCCAAGAAGAGCTAAACCCAAACATAAAACTACTGTTCAATCTCAGCCTTACTACAGGATATATGCCCAAAGAGTGGCGTACAGCAACAGTGGTCCCTCTCCATAAAGGTGGTGCCTCAACGGATCCTGGAAACTATCTCCCCATAAGCCTGACTAGCTTGGTCTGAAAAGCTATGGAAAGGATATTCATGGACCTCATAAATAAAGATATTGGGGACCTACAGACACTGGATCCTACCCAGTTCGGCTTTGTTAAGGGCAGATCCTGTCTCTTAAACCTGGTTGATTTCTTTGAAACAGTCACCAAGGCCATTGACGAGGGGAAGGTGGTCCACACAGCCTACCTGGACCTCGCAAAAGCCTTCGATACAATACCCCACTCGGGCATGATAGATAAGCTCACCAGCTTAAATATAAACCCCTATGTCACTAGATGGATTGCAAACTGGCTCAAGGACAGAACCCACATGGTTAGAATTGCTTGAGCCATGTCAGACTCCAAACCAGTTACAAGTGGTGTCCCACAAGGCTCAGTCCTGGGACCTCTCTTGTTCAGAATATATTTCTCGGAGGTACAGGCCAACACGGAAGGACTGTGGCTGACCAAGTTCGCAGATGACTGCAAACTGGGCACCATAATTGACTCTCCAGCCGACACAAGCATTCTCCAAAAGGGCCTCATAGAAACAGACAATTGGTGCCAGAGCCATGACCTCAAGCTAAATGCCAAAAAGTGTATAGTCATCCCCTTTGGCAAAAACAAAGTGCCCACAAATTACCACATAGATGGTAATCCATTAAGTACAGAAGAAGTAATTAGGGACCTGGGGACCCAAGTTGATAGCAATCTCTCATTTGACAACCACGTGGCCAAAGTGGTTAGAAAAACATTTTATATAGCCAACCTAATCATGAAGGGATTCACATCTAGATCAGGGGAGGTCATCGTGCCTCTTTACTCATCCCTCATCAGGCCCATAATTGAGTACAATGCCCCTTTTGGGATGTACCTTACCAGACACCTGCAGCAACTGGAAAGACCCCAAAAGTACCTCACCAAGAGGATCAAAGGGCTCAAACAGATGCCATATGCTGCCCGGTTAAAGAATCTCCAGCTCTACTCAGTGGCATACCGCCTGTTCAGAGGCGATCTGTGCCTGACGTATAAAGCCATGTCCAACCCGGAATTAATGAACATGCTGCACCTCAGAAAATCCAAATCCCATCGAGCTATGCGCTCGAGAGATTTGAACCTCAGCACTGAAATAAATAGGGCGTGCTGGAGGGACAGATTCATAACCCAGAGGCTCCCTTCACTCTGGAATAAAATCCAAGTCCAGGTTAGGCAGAGTCCCTCATTGACTCTATTCAAGAGGAATCTTGATGAGTGGATGAGAGATCGTAGGTTTACCCCGGGTATCACTTCTGTGTCACTGTTAGACAGAGGCACAGTATACTAACCTCGAAAAAGGGCATAGCAAAATAAATTTAAAATGTGTGGCGAAAGACAAACACATTCTGGCTAGGCTTATAAATGCCCTAGGGCAGATAGCCTAGTATGAACCTATGAACCTATGAACCTATACCAGTGGGAATCTGTTGGCCTGATCAATCAATCAATGGTGGTGATGAGGATGGCACCCAGGGGGGTGTGGTGATGCTTATCTCGGGATGGGAGTTGGCCTCCCATGGATCCCATAGACTCTTCTGGTTGGGTGGAAGAGGCAGATTCCTGAGAAGGCATATTGGCACTGCGCAGACACCTTTAAAGACGTACCCTGGGGCTGTGACCCAGATTTAACTCTTACTCTGACAAGATGTGCAGCACTGCACTGTCTTCCCTTAATTCCAGAAGACTGCCCAATTGTGCCAGAATATGCCTGCCCTCTGACCCTTCAGGGGAGCAAATCTGAAGAGTGTGACCAGCCCTGCAGAAATACCCCCAGCAGCTGAGGAACAGATACACTATCATAAGGATGTCTGAGCCTCACCTTCTTTCAGATCCAGAGCACCTCTGGGGACTTTGTGATTTTTCAGGAATGCTCTTGGGTACGGGGAAAGGTCAGATGCCTTTGTCCTGGCAGGAGCTGTCTTGGCCCTGTGGCTGCCCACTTGATGCTCTCTTCTGGAATTCCATTAAGGCCAACCCCTCCAGGCCTCCCCTTCATCCCAGCTGAGAGACCACCATCCCCAGCCACAGTCTTCACCTTGCTTCGGGGGATCCCACCATCTCCATGTCTCCTGCAGGCTGCCTAATTGTGATGGATCACTCATGGCCTCAGAGTCTCTCAGGGGAGCTTCCCATCTGATCCTGGCCAGCCTCACATAACTCTATTCAACCACTGAAAGGCATATCTGCTCTTATATGAGGACTTTTGAGTCTGCCTGCTTTCCAATCCAGAGTAGCTCTGGGAATTTGGATTTTTCAGGAATGCCCTTTGGTACTGGGTGAGGTTGGATGCATTTGCCCAAGCAGGAGCTCTCCAGGCCCTGCTGCTATCTGCTTGGCACTCCCTTATGGACGTCCATCATTGGGAGTGTTGTCTCACCTCTCACTCTGGCAAAAGCTCTTTAGATCCCGCCGCCATCTGCTTGCTGCTCTCTTACAGACTTCCATTGTGGAGGGTGCTGCCTGAACTCCCTCACCCTGACAGGAGTTCTTCAGTTCCTGCCAAAGTCTGCCAAGTGCTCCCTTACAGACTTCCATTGAGGGATCACTGCTTCACCTCTCTCACCCTAGCAGGAGCTCTCCAGTTCATGCCACCATCCACCTGGTGCTCCCTTAAGATCTTCCATTGTGGGGGGCTCTGCCTGACCTCCCCTCACATAGGCAGAAGCTCTCCAGGCCCTGCTGTTTTCTGCCCTGCACTGCCTTATGAACTTCTACCTGGGATGAACTCTCCAGGCCACCCCTTTGACCCTGGCTGCAGTACCCACCTTGCCTCAGGGGACCCTGCCACATCCATGTCTTCTGCAGGCTGCCTAATCATGTCAGATCATATGTGCCCTTGGAGCCACTCAGGGGAGGTTCAGTCCAATTCCACCCAACCTCGCAGAACTCCCCTCAGTCACCAAGGGGCAGATCCACTCTCATGAGGACTTCTGAGTCCCCCTGCCTACAGATCCAGAGCACCTCTGGAGACTATGCAATTTTCTGCGAATACCACTGGGAACAAGATGAGATCAGATTCCTTTTCCCAAGCAGGAGCTCTCCAGGACATGCAGCTGTCTGTCCAGCACTCCTTTATGAACTTCCTTTATGGGGGAACTGCCTGACTTCACCCTGGAAGGAGCTCTCCATGTCCTGCTGCCATCCAAATGCTGCTCTCTTACAAACTTTTATTATGGAGGGCAGTACCTGACCCCCCTCACCCAGGCAGGAGCTTTCATTTCCTACTGCTGTCAATTTGGAGCTCCCTTATGGACTTCACCAGAGCTGACCCCTCCAGACCTCCCCTTTAACCCAGCCAAGAGACCTCCTTCCCCAGACACAGTCCTTGCCTTGTCTTGGGGGATCCTGCCACCTCCATGACTTCTGCAGGCTGCCTAATTGTGCCAGATCATGTGTGTGGGTAGACCCTCTCAGGGAGCTTGGGTTCAATCCTGTCTGACCTTGCAGAACACCCCTCAGCCACCCAGGGGCAGATCCACTCTCATGAGAACTTCTGAATGCACCTGCTTTCCAATCCAGAGCACCTCTGGGAACTTTACAATTTTTAGGGAATGCCATCAGGTACGGGGTGCATTCAGATGCCTTTGCCTTAGTAGGAGCCCTCTATGCCCTGCTGCTGTCTGCCCAGTGCTCCCTAATGGACTTCTGTCATGGGGAGCTCCGCCTGACTCCCCACACCCAGATAGGAGCTCTCCAGGACCCACTACTGTTCACCAGGTGCTGCTTTATGGACTTCCATTGTGATTGTGGGGGGATCTGCCTGACCACCCCTCATCCTGGCAGTAGATGTCCAGGCCCTTTCACCATCTGCCAGGTGCTCCCTTATGGACTTACATCATGGAGGATGCTGTCTGTCCTCCCTCACCCTGAAAAGAGTTCTCCAGTTCCCATCATTGTCTGCCAGGTGCTCCCTTACAGACTTCCATTGTGGGGTGCTCTGCCTGATCCCCTCACCTAGGCAGAAGCTCTCCAGGCTCTGCTGTTGTCTGCCCTGCCACTTCCACCTGGGTCTACCTCTCCAGGCCTACCCTTCGACCCTGGCCACAGTCCCCACCTTGCCACGGGGGACCCTGCCACATCCATGTCTCCTGCAGGCTGCCTAATCATGCAAGATCATGCGTGCCCTTGGATCCACTCAGGGGAGCTTTGGTCCAATCCCACCCAACCTCAGAGAACTCCCCTCAGCCACCAAGGGACAGATCTGCTCAAGCAACAGAGGCCTCCAAAGCAAAAATGCAAGCAACCTCCACCCCCAACACAACCCAAATGACACATAGCCCACAGACTCAGTGTGCCAATAAACCACAGCCCATAAAGCAAAACAACTTATCCAACACACTAGTCATAGGTGACTCTGTAGTCAGGCATGTCCCACTCACCAGGCTAAAAAAGGAGAATGCTACTGTCAGCTGCTTGTCAGGTGCCAGGATCCGCCACATAACCCACACACTCGGTCACTCCACAACAAGTACAAATATGACTCTGTCATTGTCCATGTTGGTGTAAATGACATGAGACGTACCTCCCTGGACTACATGAAAAGAGACATGGAAGAGCTCGCCGATCTTGTAGCTCAGGCAGGTATGACCCTAGCCCTGGGTAGCATCCTGCCATTGCCCAGAATGATACCGCAGTACATGGACAAAATGATTGACTTCAATAACTGGCTAAGAAGCTTCTGGTGTCATTCTAAGGGTGGTATCTGTCTGCCTGGGACGACATGGTCAACAGACCATGATGCTTTGCCAGAGATGGCCTGCACATGTCTCCCCTAGGATTCTGGATACTGGCTAAGGCTCTTGCCACCCCTATAATGCTTTTTTAGAGAAGGCTCAAATGACAAATTCACCACTGTAACAGGAACAGGCAAGCAAAAATTGAGTGTAATGCTACTCAATGCTAGAAGTCTAAATCTCAAAATGCACTCACTCAAGGTTCTCCTTAAAATGGAGAAAATTGATATCTGTGCAGTGACTGAGACCTGGTTCAGGGCTCTAGAGAGCACCCCTGCATTACCAGACTATAACTCATACCACACTTTTTGGCCATCTAACCTGGGCCAGAACACCAAAGGTGGAGGTGTGTCCATATTCAATAAGGATATCCACACCTCCAGGCTAGTTGTACAGCATAATGCATCCAAGGTTATCCAAGTGCAATTAACTCTGGGTAAAACTGCAATCCAAATTGTAGCTTGCTACAGATTCCCCACCATGCCCCAGGATTCCCACTCCTCTTTTCTTGATATACTTGAAAATATTAGGGTTCAGCCAAACACCCTAATAATAGGCGATTTCAACTACCCCACCATTAACTGGGAAAACTACTCATGTACTAACTCCTTCAATCAATGCTTTCTGGAATTCATAAATTCCAATGCCCTGGATAAACTTATCCACACCACCACCAGGGGCAGCAATATCCTAGACACAGTCATTACCAACATGAGTGACTGCTGTTCCACACCTGAAGTTAACTCCTTGTTAGTCAGATCTGACTATAAGCTAATCACCATAGATATCCACATCCCTCCCCCACCCACCATTAAGGAAACCACAGTAAAAAATTTCTCCAAAACCAGCTTCATGCTTCTTAAGACGATGTGGTGAACTTCATGACACCCATGCAGATGGACAATACAGTTACAACTGCTGAATCCTGCAGAAATGCACTCTTTAAGCACTTGCACGAATGCATGGATTGTGCTATCCCAAACAGAACCAAGGCGATATCCTCCAAAAAAAGGAAGCCAACTGGTGGTCCCCATGCCATAAACAAACTCTACAACAGAATGAATAAATTGTTGCAAAAGAGAGTAAAATCCCATGAGTGGAGGAGCTCCTTGGTCAGCCTCAGTAAGAAGCTGAGATCCCTTATAAGATCCTCCAAAGCTAGCTACAAAAACAAAATCCTCATTGATTCTAAGGGCAACCACAAAGCATTCTATAGCTATGTCAAGAATCTCAATGGCAACACCCAGATCTGCTCTGAGTTACAGCACAACGGCACAAAAACTACAGAACCAACTGATATTGCCAACATGCTGGCAGATAGGTTCAGTGCTAACTATGCATCCATCTCACCCTCTAAAGGTCCTATATCTATACAGGAATAATGCAGAATCCCTGTAATCACATCTATGTAGGTAAAAGCTGCACTCTCTAAAACCAAAAACACAGCATCCGTGGGACCGGACAACATCCCAGGCTGCATTTTACATGAACTTCAGAACGAACTGGCTTCCCACCTAAGCACCATGTTCAATCATAGTCTCACGTCAAGCTTTGTGCCCACTGAATGGCACACAGCAACAGTTATCCCACTCCACAAAGGGGGAGCCACCACTGATTCTGGGAACTATCACCCTATTAGCCTGATGAGCCTGGTCTGCAAGGCCATGGAACATATCATCATGGAACTCATAAACAAAGATATTGGTAACATCCAAACTCTCGACCCCACCCAGTTCAGGTTTGTGAAAGGCAGATCATGCTTTCTGAACCTGATCGACTTCTTTGAGGCAGTCACCAAAGCCATAGACAAGGGTAAGGTGGTTCACAGAGCCTAACTTGACCTCGCCAAGGCTTTCAACACCATCCCCCATTCTGGAATTATAGCTAAACTCACTAAACTAGGTATAAATCCCTACATCAAAAGATGGGTTGCCAAGTGGCTCACTGATAGAGCCCCCACTGTAAAAGTTGCAAACTCCAAATCTGACTTCAAACCAGTGACAAGTGGAGTACCATGGGGTTCAGTCCTACAGCCTCTCCTGTTTGGTATCTACTTCTCTGAAGTACAGGCTAACACAGAAGGCCTCTGTCTAATGAATTTCACAGATGATTGCAAACTAAAAGCCATAGTCGAGTCACCAAATGATGTGGACATCCTACAGAAGGGCCTCACTGAGACAGATGCCTGGTGTCAGAGGCATGGCCTCAAGCTCAATGCCAAAAAGTGCATCGTCATCCCCTTTGGTAAAAACTCTGTACCCATGAACTACCATATAAACAGCAGTCTACTTAATGCTGAATGTGTGATAAGAGACTTTGGGACCCAGGTTGACAGTAGTCTCTCCTTTGATAATCACATCGCCACAGTAGTCAGGAAATTCTTCTCTGTGGCACACCTCATCACAAAAGGGTTCTCATCCAGGAAAAAAGAGGTCATTGTTCCCCTCTATTCAGCACTCATTAGACCCATTATAGAGTACAATACCCCTTTTGGAATGTACCTCACAAGACATCTGCAGCAGCTGGAAAGGCCACAGAAGTACCTCACAAATAGGATTACTGGCCTCAAACAGTTGCCCTACACTGACCGTCTCAAAAAAACTCCAGCTTTACTCTGTAGCATATCGCCTACTCCGAGGAAATCTCTGCTTAACATATAAAGCTATATTAAACCCAGAGCTGTTGGACATCCTACACATAAAGAAATCCCAATCCCTCTGAGCTACATGCCCTAGGAACCTAAACCTTGCCACCACAATAAACAGGACATGCTGGAGGGATAGATTCCTGTCCCAGAGACTTCATATACTCTGGAACAAGCTACCCATTTATGTCAAACAAAGTTCCTCATTAGCACTCTTCAAGAAAAATACTGATGAGTGGATGGGAAATAGGAAATACACCCCAGGGATCACTCCTGTGGCTCTGCTCGACAGGATCACAGGAAATTAACTTTCATGGGTGGCATAAGCCAGGGAACCTTGTTGGCTAGCCTTACTTAGGCCCTTGGGCCGATAGCCTAGTACCTACCTGTGAACCTATGAATCCACTCTCATGAGGACTTCTGAATCCCCTTGCTTTCTGATACAGAGCACCTCTGGAAAGTTTACGATTTTCTGGGAATACCTTTGGATACAGGATGAGATTGGATGCCTTTTCCAAAGCAGGACCTGCAGCTGTCTATCGGGCACTCCTTTATGGACTTCCTTCATGGGGGTGCTGCCTGAGCCCTTCACCCTGGAAGGAACTCTCCATGTCCTGCTGCTATCCCATTGCTGCTCCTTTACAAACTTTATCGTGGGGGTTGTGCCTGACCTGCCTCACCCAGACAGAAGTTCTACATTCTTGCTGCTGTCCATTTGGAGCTCTCTTGTGGACTTCCATCAGGGCTGACCCTTTCAGGCATCTCTTTTGATCCTGCCAAGAGACCTCCTTCCTCAGACACAGTCCCTGCCTTGTCTTGGGGGTTCCCACCACCTCCATGACTCCTGCAGGCTGCATAATTGTGCCGGATCATGTGTGTCAGTAGACCCTCTTAAGGGAGCTTGGCTCCAATCCTGCCTGACCTCGCAAAACACCCTTCAGCCACCAAGGGGCAGATCTACTCTCATGAGGACTTTTGAGTCCACCTGCTTTACAATCCAGAGCACCTCTGGGACTTTACAATTTTTAGGGAACACCATCAGGTACGGGGTGAGTTCAGATGCCTTTGCCTGAGTAGGAGCCCTCTAGGCCCTACTGCTGTCTGCCCAGTGCTTCCTAATGGACTTCTGTCATGAAGGGCTCTGCCTGACCCCCCTCACCTAGACAGGAGCTCTCCAGGGCCCACTGCTGTCCACCAGGTGCTGCTTTATGGAATTCCATTGTGATAGTGGGGGGAATCTGCCTGAGCCCTCCTCACCATGGCAGGAGATCTCCAGGCCCTACCTCCATCTGCCAGGTGCTCCCTTATGGATTTACATCATAGAGGGCTCTGTCTGACTCCCATCACCCTGGCAGGAGCTCTCCAGACCCTGCTGCCATCCACCAGGTGCTCCCTTAAGGACTTCCATTATGGGGGCTCTGTCTAACCGTTCTCACCCAGGATGGAGCTTTCCAGGTCCTGCTTCATCTGTCTGGCACACCCTTATAGACTTCCATCAGGGCCAACCCCTACAGACCTCTTCTTTGACACAGCTGAGAGACCTCCTTCCACTGCCACAATTCCTGTCTCTCCTCAGGGGACTCCACCTCTTCCATATTTCCTGCAGGCTGCTTAATTGTGTCAGATCACCCATGCTCTTGCATTCACTCAGGGGAGCTTTGGTCCAATCCAGCCAGCCTCCCAGGAACTACCCCAGCCCCATAAGGGCAGATCTGCTCCTCATGAGGACATCCGAATCCCCGTCCTTTCCAATCCAGATCACCGAAGTACATGTTGCCTGCAGATCTCCTGTAGGCTGTCTAGTAGTGCTGGATCATGTATGCCCTCACAGCCTCTCAGGGGAGCTTCCCTCTGATCCCAGCTGGCATTGCACAACTCCCCTCAGCCACTGAGGGGCAGATCCCTTCTCACGAAAACTTCTGTGTCCCCATGGTTAATGATCCAGAGCACCTCTGGGAACTTTGTGATTTCTCGGGAATGCCATCAAGTATAGGGAGAGGTCAAATGCCTTTGCCTGAGCAAGAGCTCTCCTTCTGCCTGCTGCTCCATTATGGACTTCCATCATGGGGTCCGCTTCCTGACCCCTTTAACATGGCAGGAGTTACCAGGTCCCACTGCCATCCATCTGGTGCTCCCTTATGGACTTCATCATGCACAATACAAATGCCCCCAGTCATCCCTCTTAATTCTGGCCCCAGTTCTAAAAACTAAGAAAATAGAACTGGAGTCGTATTCCATTATTCTTAGCTGAAGTATTCAGGCAACTGACCAGCTTTGAACACATCATAGGGGGCTATGCCTTTCCCTCTCCCCTGGCAGGAGCTTTCCAGGTCCCATTGCCATCTGCCCAACTTTCCCTTATGGACTTCCATTGTGGGGGGTTCTGCCTTACCCCCTCACCCTGGCAGGACTTCTCCAAGCCTGACCAATATCCACCTCTCTCTCGCTTCTGGACTATCTTCATGGAAGGGGACATTGTAAGGACCCCCTCACTCAGGTGGAAACTTTCCCAGCATGGGCACTTTCTACCTTTCTCTCCCTTCTAGACTTCTATTGAAACAGGCTTCCACTTCTACCGAGCTGAGAGAGTACCTTTCCCAGCTTACATGTCTCCTGCAGGCTGCCTAACCATGCCAGATCACTTATATGTTCATAGGTTCATAGGTTGGTACTAGGCTATCAGCCCTAGGGCCTATACAAGCCTAACCATAACAATTCCCTGGCTATTTCTTCCCACAATATTTACTTCCCTGGACCCCTGTCTAGCAGTGTGACTGACATGATCCCCAGGGTGGATTTCCTATCTCCCATCCAAGTGTCAAGGTTCTTTTTGAAGAGGGCCAAAGAGCCGCTCTGCTTGACATGTATGGGCAGTCTATTCCAGAGTCTATAGAGTCTATGGGTCAGGAACCTATCCATCCAGCATGTTTTGTTCATTGCGATGGAAAGGTTAAGATCCCTGGAGTATGTGGCTCTGAGGGATTGGGATTTCTTTAAGTGTAGCATGTTCAACAGCTCTGGGTTTGACATAGCCTTGTATGTTAAGCAGAGATTGCCTCTGAGTAGATGATATGCGACAAAGTATAGCTGGAGTTTTTTTAGACGGTCAGCATAGGGCATCTGCTTTAGGCCTGTGATTCTTTTAGTGAGGTAATTCTGCAGCCTCAGAGCCTCTCAGGGGAACTGAGAGCAATCCACACCCACCTCCAAGCCAGTGAGTCAGGCTTCTCACCCATTTAAAGTTTGAGAATAGGTTGAGATCATTTCAGACCCAAGACATCTAATCATTCATTTTACCACATAAACCTGCATTCTCTGAGATACAGCTATCCTGAGAGAAACTTCAGAGGGAACCAGCTACTAGATGGTTCAACTAGTCTTTTGCCCCTATACCCAGATCAGACAACCAATTTGCACATCAGGATGGCTAGGGACCTCCACCAGAGTTTCCTCTGGTTTCACCCTCCCCAGGCATAGTTCATCATCTTTTGGGTCTCACCATGTATGCCCATGCTCTTCCTCCATGACTGGATGGGTGAGACAGGCCAGTGGTGTGCCCCACTGCATGGGTCATGGGGATTCTGACTCAGCCAGAGTATGCCATCCTCACTTTCATTGTGCCATGGGGTCTCCTGCCCACCCTTGGACTCACACACCCATCAGACTCCTTGGTCCTTGTTTCAAGATGGGACAGGTGCTTCACTGATGTCACCATGGACCCAGGGCATCTGAGGTGAGCCTGCTGGCCCAGCAGTGAGATGTGGTCAAACATCACTGAAGACAGTATGGCCTAGTTGACAGTCCCTTTGGGAGCCATGTGTTCTGGCCCTTGCCCACAGTGAGGGTGTTGTTGGTGTGGCAGTGGTCTTATCCCATGCCCCAGAGCACAGAGAGAGCTGATGCCTTGGGCTGCAACAGTCCCCTTCAGGGAGGGGAGCCACCTTCTGCACAGCCTTTACAGCCAACCTGGACCCAGTTGCGATGCACCATCATGGAGGTAATGTGCCTGATGGCAGCTGGCATGCCCGGGTCCAGTCCCCCACACCCAGAGGGGAGGGGGATCGGCCTCTCCTGGGTGGCCGAAGCAGCCGCAAAGTTGAATTCTTTGGGCAGACCATGCAGACCCCACCAATTTACCTCTGAATGGTTTAATGCCCTCTTGAACTCTCTCTTCAAAGTTCTTTTCAACTTTCAATGTTGGTACTTATCCGCTATTGGTCTCGTGACGATGTTTAGCCTTAGATGGAGTTTACCATGTGCTTTGGGCTGTATTCACAAATGTCACATTTCCCTGTGCCCATCACCTGAATGGGGATTCAGTGGTAATCCTGGTTAGTTTCTTTTCCTCCACTTAGTAATATACTTAAATTCCACAGGTCACAAAATCTGATCTGAGGTCGCATTCCAACCATGGTTGTGGAGGGGGAATGGGGTCACAGAGATGGACGGATATGCCACCCATCTGCAACCTGCACCTGCTCATCCTGCCAGACTCCAGGTGGGGAGGATGGCTGTGCACCGGTGTGGAAACAATGAAGTGGATGTCTGACTGTGCCCCCAAGAAAGCAGCTGACTGGCAGTACCACTGTCAGCATCTGAAGGTTGGCCAGACATGCCCCTTTGCCCTTCTTTTAGCAGCATGGATGGGCTTCCCAGCTCAGGGCAGTGGAGACTCCTCTCCAATATCTGTGTCTTGCCCTAGAGGAACAGGGGAAATGTGAAAGGCTCCCTTGACCCCCAGCCATGTCCTCACTGAGGGTAGGACAACCCTGGGGATGATCGAAGGCACTACACCCCTCAGACAGGCATAGCCCCAGGAGTAACCTGCAGCTGCAAAATGCATTCCAGGTGTAGATGATCAATGTGTCCTGCAATTCACATTAGTTATCATAGCTAGCTGCATTCATCATTGAGGCACGAGCCAGATGATCCACTTCTCAGAGTTGTACAAGTCTTGCTTAGTCGCTGGAGGCACTGCTGCTGACATGGCATCAAGAATAGAGATGAGCAAGCGAGGTTTCATGTGCATCATCATGGGTGGCAGACCAGGGTTACTGGCCCCATGCCATGGGATGGCAGGGAGTCCTGCTGTGACTGGCAATCATCCGACATGTTGACCTTCCAGGTCTTCAAACTGACTCTCTGCAGTGAGCAGGCTATCCTACTTAGGTACCTGCAGCTGCCTTTGAGGCAAGACGATGCCGGTGTATGCCCCAGGAGGTGATCTTGCATGGCTGGAGGGGAGGGCATAGCATCCCGTGCCAGGACAGCATCCTATACCCCTCCTCTGTAGGGAGTCCATCACTTGTGGGCACGGGTCAGATGGTGCCACTGTCCAAGTCCTCCCCTCTGTGCCCATCCCCTTGAGGTGGTAGAGGAACACTCAACATGGCTGTGCCTCCCGATGCATGGACAGGACCTCACCTCCCACCACTGGGAGGTGAGAGAAGAAGATGCCGCCCCACCTCTGACTCCCCATCCCCCCAGGAGTCATGGGCGTTGTCTTGCCAGCCTCTGCTGGGGTGGATAGAGAGATAGTGAGGGGGTCAGTGGGGCAGAGTGAGGAAAGGTGGCCCATGGGGGCAGCGCCACCTCGGGATGCTCCACACTAATGATCCTTCCACAGGTTCACCTATGGAAACCTTGTTATGATTTATACTTCCTCTAGATAGTCAAGTTAGATTGTCTTCTTGGTGCACTGCTGGAGCCATGACCATCTCCAGCAGGGCAGATCTGAAGACCTCACTAAACCATTCAATTGATAGTGGCAAAGGATGGTGGGTACAAAGGGCAGGGACTTAATCAGTGGGAGCTTATGACCTACACTTACTGGGAATTCCTTGTTCATGGGAAATAATTGCAATTTCCAGTCGGTATCACAAATGGGATTTAGCAGATTACCTGGAACTGTCAGCCAAGGGTAGACACATGCTGGACCATTCAGTGTAGCTTGCCTGCAGCCCCAGATGTCTAAGGGCATCACAGACTTGTTATTGTTCAATCTCATGTGGCTGAAAGCCACTTGTCCTTCTAAGAAGTTGGAGAAAAACACACAGTGCTGCATAACTAGTTAGTATGGTGGAGTCTTGTTTGTTAACAGAATTAACCAGACATATCACTGCACCAACTAAAAACAGCCATGCACCACCATCTATGTAATCAAGAAAGAGCTATCAATCTGCCAGTTCTTTCAGTGTCCAGGCAGGGGTAAGTTCCCGTTTTGAGTCAAATTAAGCTGCAAGCTCCACTCCTGGTGGTGTCTTTCCATCAATTACTTTAAGCTTCAGCTTTGCAACTATATTCCCCTGGAACCCAAAGACTTTGGTTTCTCAAAAACTCCCCCGTGGTTCATGGGAATAATTCCGCCAGATTGCTAGTCAGCATCATCTATGATCAGAACTACAATGGTATCTGATTGTCTTTGAACCTCCAACTTTCATTCTTGATTAATAAAAACATTCTTGGCAAATGCTTTTGCTTTCATTCATCTTGCACTGGTGCAAGAATTTCACCTCTAGTGGCACAATACAAATGACCCCAGTCATCCCTCTTAATTCTGGCCCCAGTTCTAAAAACTAAGAAAATAGAACTGGAGTCTTATTCCATTATTCTTAGCTGAAGTATTCAGGCAACTGGCCAGCTTTGAACACATTATTTTTTTCAAAGTAAATGCTTTGGACCCCCAAGACACTCAGTCAGGAGCATTGAGAGAGCACTGAGAGGCAGGGGCTGGGACAGGTGGTAGCTCACCTTGCAGCAGACTGATTTTATTTATTTATTTTATTTATTTATCATTTGTTGACCGGGAAAGTCCGACTAGGTTCCACAGTGCCTGTTTTCAGCGGAGGCCCGGGGAGAAATGCTCCAGATGGCATCAAGATAACCTGATCCAAGGATTCAATTGCAATTAACTGCAGAAACTTTAACATATGCTATTGGAGATGGAATTATGGTGGCTACTGACACCAGACTTGCCCCCCAATACATTCTTGTTAAAGGATTTAATGTGCACTTATTCCAAATACAGGACCTTGAAAAATTCCTGTATTTTTATTTTTCATCACTACCTTCCTGAGTTGGGAGTGGGTAATTTGTGTGCCCGCTGCCTTCCTTAGATGTGGTAGCCATTTCCCAAGCTCCCTCTATGGAATGGAACCCTGATTCCTTATTACCTGTGGTCACTATGGTAAACACAGATAGTACCATCGAAAGTTGATTGGGCAGACGGCCGAATGTCACTTCACCACCACGAGGGCACATGATCAGCCCAAGTTTATGTAGAGTCACCAAAGCTGCCAGGCTGAGACTCAGATTGGTTTTGATCTGATAAATGCAAACATCCCCAAAGGTCAGCACTCACCAGTATGTATTAGCTCTAGAACTACAAAAATTATCCAAGTAATGGTGGAGTGATCAAAGGAACCATAACTGATTTAATGAGCCTTTCACAGTTTCACTGTATCATCCATGTGCACTGAGACTTATATGGCTTAATATGTGAAACAAGCATATGCTACTGGCAGGATCAATCAGATAGGAGCACCTTGGCGAGTGGGCAGTGGAGGGGCCAGAGCCTGCACCTCTGCTGATGGGAGGGGTCTCTCTCCCTATGGAGGGGGCACCCAAGGTATTGGTCATGTACCAGCGACCATGACCGCTGATTGACGTGGGCCAGCGTGGAGCATGGCAGCTCTCAGAACCAGAGAGAGAGAGAGTAGACATCCTGCCCTTGCTTCCACACTCAGGGCAGATGGCTCCCAGAGGATAGTAACCATGGACTGGAATGGCCTGGCGCATGACAGGACTCCTTTGCCTTAGTCCTAGCTCATCATTCTCACCTTGACTTAACCCTGTGGGGGAGTAGAATGCTTCACGGCCTGAACCTCACCTCACTCCTTGGCTGGAGAAGCTCAATCTCGCATGCTGTGACCTGGACAGCCACACCATGGGGTCATCTGCCAGTGGGAATGTGTGACCCAATTAATCTATTGATGGCAGGGATGAGGATGACAACTGGGAGGGCATGGTGACACACATCTTGTGCCAGGAACTGGCCTCCTACAGACACACCTTGCCTCCCACCAATCCCAGTGCCTCTCCCAGTCTAGTGGAAGAGGCTGAGGCCCAAGAAGATGCCTCGACCCTGCACAGACTCCTGGATGGTCATCCTCTGGGCTGGGACCTGGACTTGGGCTTCCACTCTGATGGGATGCACAGTGCCACCCCATCTTCCTTTAATTCCTGAAGGCTGCTTAATCATGCTGGATCGCACATTCCATCCAGCCCTTCCAGGGAGTAAACTTGCAGGGTATAACCAGCCTCACAGAACTCCCCTTGGTCACTGAGTGGTAGATCCACGCTCATAAGGACTTCCAGATGAGTGGAAGAGGCCCAAGAAGGTGCTTCCACCCTGTGCAGTCACCTGGGAGGACATTCCTTAGGGCAGGGACCTGGACTCAGACTCACACTCTGATGGGACATGCTGCACCATCCTATCTTCCCTTAACTCCTGAAGGCTACCTAATTGTGCCGGATTATGCATGCCCTCTGGCCCTTCTGGGGAGTGAACCCACAGGGTGCAACCAGCCCTGTGGAACTCCCCTTGGCCATCAAGAGGCAGATCCACTGTCATAAGAACTTTTGGTCAGGTGGAAGAGAGTCAAGCAGGTGCCTTGACCCCATGCAGACACCTGGGAGGACATTCCCTGAGGCTCGGACCCGGACTCAGACTCGCACTTTGATGGCCCACCTTGTACCACCCAGTCTTACCTTAACCCCTGAAGGCTGCGCAATCATGCTGGATTATGCATGCCCTCCGATCCCGGTCTGTCAAAAACTGAAGTGAGGTAACACAAGAAATTTAATAGTTCTAGGAGCTTTCAGGTCTATATTTAAACAGGGATAAAACTGCAATATTTCTTTTGAATAGGAAATGTGATGCACAGTTAAGGGAACTTACACATTTCCCACTTAAAATGGTTGGGGAAGTGAAATATTTAGGGTTAATTATGACTACTAGGAATAAAGAAATGATACATCAGAATGTTAGGCCAGTTTTGCAGATTTTAAAAGAGAGAAATGCAGGAAATGGAAAGAGGTAAGACTGCCCCTTTTGAGCAGTATTATGGTTGTCAAAATGTTTCTTCTCCTCCATTTCATTCTCTTAGCTAGACAGCTGTCCAAATTGCCTTAACAAAATATGATAAGAAATTCCAGGCAATAATGATGGATTGTATTTGGGAATCAAAACAGCCAAGAATTAGTTGAAAGAAAATGTTTCCACCAAAATCAAGAGGTGGATTAAATTTCCCAGATTTATAAGGTTATATGGTTACAGCAGTCAGTTGTCAATATTGTAGGATGAGAAGTTGTAAAGAAAGCAGACCAATGTGGTCAGCTATAAAAGGATGAAACAAAAAATAAAAAATAACATATGGCTACCTGTTCCAGCATTAATAATTTTTATGTTGAAAAAACAAAAGATGTTTTCACAAGTGTATTTATGAGCACTACTAATATATTTCTAATATAAATTTGAACAGTTCCCTGTTCAAACATACTTTGTCATGTACAAATTACAAAAAAAATCCTTTTGGTTATTTTAGAGGTTGTCACACCAAATGAAAGGGGAGGTGACTGGGAAACATTTTTAGAAAATAGAGAGTTAATCTGGCAGTTAAAGTTAAATGCTTCTAACCCTCTTGGCTTAAATGACCACATCTCATATCTGCTTTAAAGTTGAGACCCAGGAGGTTATAATGTCGGTGTATAACTTTATGACAACATAGATTTTACAGAGGTGCATAGATTTTATTTTTCAATATTATGCTTTTATGTAACAAATTGTATGTGTTGTGTAAGGTTTGTGTAATAGTTTATTCAACAGATGGTTTTAAACACTAGTTACAACTGACTGAAATGGAATATTCTTCATGCCTATGTCTTTAAGGAACAATGATATTCTCAAATTCAATGAGATTTCTGTAGTCACGTGATGTATCTTTTACTATTTAAGAAGTTTTTTGCATTCATGGTTCTGATGAAGTTCTATTAGATTTGAGAGGATGAAAATGCTTAACTAGTTTGTCTTATTCCTTCTGTTTTATTAAGTTATTCTTCTGTGGTTTACAACATGCGAGTGAATTGCTTCATTTTGTACAAGGGCTTTGGAGTTTTGGCAGATTACACTATGTGAGTTGTTTCTTCTGATTTTTCTGTTTGGAATTCACACTGAGAGGTTGAAGTGGTATTCTTCAGTTAATAGGAGGCTTACTTACCTCTCTGCAGCCCTTTTAGGTGTGATTTTTAAAAATCAGAAATCATTTCCACAGGTTGGAAAGGCCAATTAGTATGGTACATTAATAAGTTTAAAGCATCAAGTTTTAGACAAATAGAAAATAATTTGATGAGTATAGTTGTATTTTTATGCAATATTTGTCTAAAGGTTAAATTGATTAACTTTAGTTGAATTTTAGCTAACTAGCTATTAATTGATAAATGGTTATAAATGTTTTATGTTCCAAACTGGAAATTACAAACGATCAACTTCCTGTGTGATGAGCTGGAATGAGAGACAATGAGATGGACTCAGCCATTTATACAATAAACATGTTATGAAGATCCAGTTTGTGGCATTGTTTTTTTTTAATATTAATTATAGAAATGATACTAGTTCTTTTTTTTTCACTGTTTAATGAGTATAGAAAGTTGGATTCATATACAATGGTTATGTCTAGCTTTGCAATGTTTCCCCTTTTTTTTGAATAACATGAATGGTTTCAATAAAAGTCACGTGTGAAAAAAAAAGTTAGCAAAACACTCAGGATTAAGATACACCTACAAAGTCAACTACAAATTAAATATTTCCATTTATACAGCAAAGAAGTGCAGTTATTACATCTAGCTGTTCTATACACTCTAACCCAGAAGATATCACTAACATATTAGCAGATTAACTTAAATCAAACTTATTTCCATCTTCTTCCTGTTCCTTGCCTCACTCGATTCATTCCATACAACCACCTCCAATTATCTTATAGCAAGTCTTAAAAATCCTTCTTCAGGAATAAAAATACTAGTTCCATGTGTCAAAGCTGTGTATTGGGCTGTGTCATTCTTGGCATAAAATACTACCTCACAGATTCCCTCCTATTCAGACTTAGTCTATCTGTTAAGTATGTTCCAGAGGCCTGGAAGAAAGCTGCTGTGGTACCCCTCCACCCCTAAACAAGGGTGGCTAGGATCGACCCAAGGAACTGTTGTCCAAATAGCCTTACCAGCATCATCTGTAAAGTAATCAAATGCATCTTCATTGGATATTGTCAGATTGCAACTTCTTGATCCAAACTAATATTGCTTTGTTAAAAGAAGGTCTTACCTACTAAACCTTGTGAAATTCTTAGAGAAAGTAATCGAAACACTGGTTGACAGCAAATCAGTGCACATTGTCTACCTGAATTTAACCAGGGCTTTCAGTACTATCCCACAATCTAGTAACACAGCAAGAAACACGAAGTGAACAACCAAAACCACTTTCACAGCTGGTACGATCCCCCTTGACCCGAGAAGGAGAGGCAAACAGTTATTTTTCAACACCACACTTTATTGCGTAGACAAAGATAATCCCATAAGCTTCTATACAAAATGCAATACTGTGAGGTTAAGCGCTTTCATCTGATCAGCCAGATTTCATCAGAACCTCATACAAGTGAACATTCACTGTTTAAATACTCACTTTGGCGCCTTTTTTGATACACAATTGATAAATTAATTAATTATCCACAGCATTTGATATCTGCCTAAAACAGAACTGTATACTAAGTAAATCTCCTACTTAATATCATACTTGTTAGCTGGTCCTAAATGACATACTACATTGATCCATACATGTTAACTAAAAAGTTAATATTGTATAGGCATAAAGTTAACTAGTATTAGATATTAATAATAAATCTGCTTAACCAAAAATGATAAATATAGCTAATATTGTAAGAAAATATATTAAACTATTCTAAAAAAGTGTTTAGCTTTCTTTAAAAAATACGTTGTAACACAATCTTAAGACTCAGTACATAAACACATAACATAGATTATATAAAAGGGTTAAAAAGCAAAAGTTGTATAAAAACTGACAATACCTTTGGAATCTATATACAATATGAATTCTGGCGTTTTAATTATAGGCATGTACAAACTAATCCACTAATCCTATATGTTCCATTCACTCTGAACATCAGACTTGTCATAAGCTAAAAAGTGCTATGCCTTGTTTCATGACAATTTGGATCCTAAAGAACGTAAGTGTATGGAAGAACTAATACTTAATGAAGAGATAAGGATAATGAAGCCCGATAAGGGTGGAGGCGTTGTGGTATATGAGCGGAAAAGATATTTAACCGAAATACACAAAATACTACATGAAACTGGAAATTATGAAGAATTGACATTAAATCAAATAAATATTGGACACAGACGTATCGACTTAGTATTAGAAGAATACCTATTGGACCATCATTATAACCAGTGAGTTGCATGAGTACCTAAGAACTGAATTTCCTATATTGGCTCACATAATAGGTATACCTAAGATACACAAAAATCTGGCAGATCCACCCTTCAGGCCTATCATATCAGGTTCCAAATCAAAAACGTTTAAAATTGGAGTAACCATTGACCATTGGACAAAACTAGTTTACTCTAGAGTTACCCACATTGTTAAAGATTCTTGGGACTTCTTGGGTAAACTCAGTGATGAAGTATGGGATGAAAACCTCACATTTATTACCATTGATGTCCAAGATTTGTTCTCCAGTATACCGTCTAGTGTGGGACTTGAGTATTTTAACAACAGCCTTGTCAACTATTCGGGACTCCATTGGGATAGAATCAACTTAATTATGGATATGATGGGACTTGTCCTTGACCATAATTATATTTTCCATGATGGACATTACTATCGACAAATCAAGGGAGTAGCGATGGGGGCTTCCTGTGCCCCTATCTTCGCTAACTTAGTAATGTTAGAATGGGAGAACACTTATGTATTTAACTGTGACTATTATAGATACATAAAGTTGTACAAGAGGTTTTTGGACGATATCTTTATCATATGGACAGGACCTACTCATGAAATTAACAAATTCATAGATTACCTTAACCAAACAACAGAGTTCTTGAGATTCACTTATCTACAAAACAGGAAAGAAATAGCCTATTTGGATACATTGATTACCAATACAGGGAGTGGCTTTGCATCACAAATCTATAGGAAACCGACATTTTCCAATGATTATATACACTTCAGTAGTTGTCATCCTCCCCATATATTTAAGAATGTTGTTAAGGGACAAAGCATACGCACAGCTAGGATGTCATCCACTAGGGAAGTTATGATTAGTGGGATGAATACACTACATGACCTATTTTTGGATAGGGGTTACCCAAAGAAGATGTTGGACAATGTTATTTCTTATGTAACTAACCAATGGGGAAACAGATATGAACCCTTGTTGGGGAAGGGAATGACAAGCGTAACCACTATACACAAAGAACAAGACAGAAAAGTATGTGTATTAAGATACACCCCTCAAACAAACATCATAATAGACATTCTGAAGAAATATTGGGATTTATTATCATCTTCCACATCTATAGGGCACATAGTAGGGAACCAAGTGTGCACTACTTACAAGACAGGCCTTAATTTAAAGAGAATATTAGAACAGAAAAGAAATGGAAACAAAATTACCAATCTGAAAGGTACAACAAGATGTGGTATGTGTAATCAATGCAAAAATATAAACACCAAATGTGCATTAAGGATCAACAACATAACAAGTTCTTTAGTCTTATGCAAAAAAGGTAATTGCAACACACAAAGGATAGTGTATATAGCAATGTGTAAAACTTGCTCCGCATTTTACATAGGAAAGACTGAGAGAAAGTTTAAGACCAGGATATATGAACACCTTTACAGGATCAAGAAAGGGGATCCCAAGAATGCGTTGAGCAAGCACATCATTGAGAAAGGACAGGATCACACATTTTTATTTTCCATCATAGACCAAGTAGATGTGAACGTTAGGGGAGGTGATTGGAAGACCTACTTAGCGTGGATCGAAAGTAAATGGCAAATTAGCCTAGATGCAACTACACCCCCAGGTATTAACGAACATATTAGCCTAAAACCATTCTTAGCCATGTTATAGTGTAAATGTAAGGACTTAATGCACTTTAGAGACTGTAAACATTGACTATTACCAATGCATAGCACTTTTTAGCTTATGACAAGTCTGATGTTCAGAGTTAATGGAACATATAGGATTAGTGGATTAGTTTGTACATGCCTATAATTAAAGCGCCAGAATTCATATTGTATATAGATTCCAAAGGTATTGTCAGTTTTTATACAACTTTTGCTTTTTAACCTTTTTATATAATCTATGTTATGTGTTTATGTACTGAGTCTTAAGATTGTGTTACAACGTATTTTTTAAAGAAAGCTAAACACTTTTTTAGAATAGTTTAATATATTTTCTTACAATATTAGCTATATTTATCATTTTTGGTTAAGCAGATTTATTATTAATATCTAATACTAGTTAACTTTATGCCTATACAATATTAACTTTTTAGTTAACATGTATGGATCAATGTAGTATGTCATTTAGGACCAGCTAACAAGTATGATATTAAGTAGGAGATTTACTTAGTATACAGTTCTGTTTTAGGCAGATATCAAATGCTGTGGATAATTAATTAATTTATCAATTGTGTATCAAAAAAGGCGCCAAAGTGAGTATTTAAACAGTGAATGTTCACTTGTATGAGGTTCTGATGAAATCTGGCTGATCAGATGAAAGCGCTTAACCTCACAGTATTGCATTTTGTATAGAAGCTTATGGGATTATCTTTGTCTACGCAATAAAGTGTGGTGTTGAAAAATAACTGTTTGCCTCTCCTTCTCGGGTCAAGGGGGATCGTACCAGCTGTGAAAGTGGTTTTGGCTATCCCACAATCTGACATTAATGAGAAAATGACGAAGTTAAATGTGAATCCTTATATAACTCATTGCAGAACAAACTGGCTGTCAAACAGGACTCACACAGTCAGGTTTTGTGACACACTGTCCTTGAAATGGTAGGTATTCTACCTAGTGCTTTCAATAACTGTGTGTGTATCACTATAGGTTCATAGTTTCATAGGTTGGTACTGGCTATCGGCCCCAGGGCCTATACAAGCTTAGCCATAATTCCCTGGTGATTTCTTCCCACACTATTTACTTCCCTGGACCTCTGCCTAGCAGGGCGACTGATGTGATCCCCAGATCCCCTGAGATGTAAAGAAGTTTTGTGCCTCTCTACTCCTCCTTTATCAGACTCATAATAGAATCCAATCACCACTTTGGCATATATCCATCCAGCTGTACTGTCCATGTAGAAAAATATAGTTTTCTCACAAGATAGCCTTGGGTATGAGCACCCCAAGTCACAAAAAACATCAAAAATCACTGTCAGTCTACTCTGTCTCTCACAGCCTTCTATGTGGTGATTCCTGTTTTGCTTACAATGTTGCACATGACCTTTTCCTACTTGACCATTTGCATATTTATAAAACAGGAAGCATCACCAAAACTTGTTCCAGAGATTTATATCTCCATTATTATCTAAATAAAGTGCTGTGACTGGCAAAAAGGCTGAGACAAGCTGATAACTAGCATAAACCAGCAACACGGCCATGCCTCACAAAATAAAACAAATACAAAAATACATTTCTATTACAATATTAACAGATCCTGATGACAGGATATATACTCCTCCCCAATGATCCCCTGCCTATGGAATTAGCTCTCTCCATATTAAACAAAAAGCTCCCTAACTCTTTTTAAAACCAGCTTGAATAAGCAGATGGTAATTTGTAATTGTACCCCGGTTTACCTCTGCAGGTTCTTATCAATAGTGAAAGCAACTAGTGTGAATTGTAGGCCACTAACAGTCTACTTGACTGGTAGCCTAGTATGCACCTATGAACCTATGACAAACACACAAAAGTGCTGTTATTTACCTCATTATTTAAAATACTGTGGCTCATGATCTTTTTGATAAAACTTCTAACATAAAAATGTGATAATTTTCTACTAAAGCATAACAAAAACACACCTAGTTTCTGGTTTACCATTGCATGCATGTGTACATACATTATACAGTATATACACGTGTATGCTTGTGCATGAACACACATATGCATGCACACAAATATAAAACTAGTATGAGGTTCATAATTGTTGCATAACGTACATAATGTTGCTGATCCCAGGCTTACTGTTAACCATAGACATAACTGTACATTCTGTCATTATGGTTATGTGTTTCACTGTCTCTAAGCTGGAAACATTTAAGAAGTTGTGCTACAAGGATTCAGGCTTCTAACTTTCTCCAAAGAATTCTGTCGGCAAACTTACACAGTAAAGAGTAAGCCTGAAGAAAGATGTGAGAAAACAGAAAGTAATGTTTAACATGATCATAGTAACTGTCCTTGTTTTATTGCATAGTCATGCAGTTCTGCACAGCCAGGAAATGTGAGGTTTATCTTTTGGTTTAATTTCTGCTGTCTTGGTAGATTTATAGACAAGGAAGTCATATGACTAAGTGCCAGATGTGAACATAGTGCTTTATTTAGTATTTCTCTTGTTTGTTCTGCTTTGGTTTTAGTGGTGCAAAGTAAGTATCTTATAATTTTCACAAAATTCGTCTGTAGTCAACTATCTACAGAAAAAAGAGATTTTGCAGCAAGGGTCTGTGATGTGATTTTGTTTTATGCCTTTTTGTTGTTGTTGTTCCTTTGTTCCTTTGCTCCGTTCTTACACAGAACAAGTCATACAATATTCACAACAGAACTCCTCTCAACTATGCTGAAACAAAATGGATGGGATTTGCTGCTGATCATTTGTAAAGTGAGAAAAAAATCAGAAAAAAATGGCATATGATTAACTATGGCAGAAACTGTCACCTTAGATATTTTCTGTTCTATTCATACATTGCTTGTTCTTTGGTGGAAATATTTATTCATCCTGTTGTGGTTTACAGTAGCAGTGAACTGTGTTCCTCTACATTAAGCCTCAGTTGTTCTTTTTAGACACACACATACGCATTCACACACATGCGCAAGCATGCACACACACACACACACACACACACACACACACACACACACACACACACACACACACACACACACAAGAATGTGGAATCTGATGAAAGACTGATACTCAAAAGCTGCCCTTCCCTTCCTCACCCACACAGAAGATACACCTGTGTGCATCTTGGCCAGAGTGGTTATTAACCAATATTGGTGCTAACAGTATTTGTAAATAGGTACTATAGGGCAGATACAACTGTCTTTATTGATGCACAAGTAATGCTTTACATTTCAATAATTCTTCCATTCTAGTGGTTATTCACCACTATTGGTACTAATAGTATTTATAGATAGGTACTATAGGACAGATACAACTGTCTTTATCGATACATAAGTAGGGCTTCACATTTCAATAAGTCTTCCATTCTAATTAAGCATTTCAGTCATTAGTATAGTCTATTGGTTTCATTATTTACAGATACAACCTCAAATCCTCATTACTCAGTGAAACACTAGTGTAAATTATCATTTATTAACAAGCACTTGTTCACCCATATCCATATTTCAGACTTATTCACAGATACCGTGTAAGACATTTAAATGGTGTGTCCCTCCATTGTCATTGTCATTGTCTTCCCATCCAAGCTCTTAGTTCTAGCCTGGCCATGCCATATCTAGCCCACATGCAAAACAATGTATCTTATCCAAAAATTTGTAGCTGTCCAAGTGATTCTTGGAGCTGTAGTGGAGGTACCTCCACCAGTTATTAAGATAATTACAAATGTATCCCAGCCTACCTTCACTGTAGAGTTAGGGCATCCCTGCACCTTCAGCATCTGCATTGTCAATGTCACTTTCACTTTACTCTGTCCCTAGGTAGGCATCCTCTTTGACTCTTAAGAAGGCATCTTATCTCCACAGGTCACAAATCTGGTCCTGTACACTAAACACCTATTGCCTCCCTTTATGCCCACCAGATTGCCCTGCATTAGTTGTGCTCCCTGTTCTCCCTTGAGAACAGAGATCAAATGTAGATATGCAAACTTAGCTGTTTTCCATTAGGCCAAATCTTAGCCTGCCTGTCTGGCCAAAACAAAGGAATCTACATTCGTTCACAAAAAAAATTAGCAGCTTATAAACAACTCTATCCCTTATCAGTTTTATATAATTTTTCTTTCATTTTTTTCTATATAATTCTTTTGTAGACCTTTGCTTCTCTCCTCTGTCTCTGTTTTTAGTTTAATCCAATACACTATAAATATGTTCTTGGAGACCAGATACACACTATCTTAATAAATTCTACCATAAGCCCTTGTCTTAAATCAGAAGCCCTATTAATTCAAAATGGATAGGACTGATATCCCTTCTTACAAAATGCTTGTTCCATACGCCTTTCTAAACAGGATGAAGACAAGGGTGTCCTTGCCCTATTCCTTAATGCAGATAATGAATTTGCTTTTTCTCCGAGGAAGAAACAGAGTATTAATGTTTTCAGACATGCAAATCTTAAACTTCATTCTCCAGGGTCACATGCTCACCTTTGCTCAATTAGTCAGCTTACAATGCTCTTAACCATATGATGGGCATGTTTTTCACTGAAAACTGTCTTCCTAATGCAATAGCTGAAATGTTTCATTCCTTTAGCTGTCAAAAGGATCACTAATTCTAAATACCCAATGAGAACTGAATGTGACTAGTATTGCCCGACAACATAAATGTTGCAATAGAGGCAGAACATGTTCATGCCTTCCATGACAAAGGCAATAAGTGTCATTATAAAAGCAATCTTTAGTGTAGCTGAAGAGCTCTATGCTTGGCCCAGTCTTTCAGAATTCTATGTAATATCCAACATTTCATGAAAACTTGAGACACAATGCCTGATTTACCAATCTTAATAATTCTGCCTTCTGACAAAGGAGTCTATAGTCAATTATCTACAAAAATAAAAAATAAAAAAAATAAAAAAAGATGAGATTGAGCAGCAGGGGTCTGTAATGTGATTTTATCCCATGTCTTCTTTTTTTCTTTTTATTCCTTTGTTTCTTTCTTACACAACACACTTCCTCATACTATAGCTGCAACAGGATTATGTCCACTCTTGCTGTAACAAAATGCCTGAACAGACAAAGATTGATCATCTGGACAAAGCCCGTTGATGACATCAACAACTTCATCAGTGACATCAGCAAAATCCTGACATGCTGGATTATATACATCCCTTGTTCTAGAGGCCCATGATTCTTTTATTAAATGACTGGACTTATACTATCAATCACCCACTGCTCCTATGATATTCATGTTTCCAGCCAATCCACTTCTGGTTCCAATGAAATGAGTATGTGGAACTGTAACTATGACAAGCTGTCAACAATGTCATTGGTTACTTTTGGACAGCTTTAAAGCTTCATATTGACATTTAAACTCTGCAGCATCAGTTTCTTCAATACAACTTTTACCTACTCAGATTCTGATGGCCTGCTTTCCAATGTATAAGTCCTCAAATGCTTGTCAGTACAAAACGTTATTTTCTAATTAGTTAAATGTCATGACCCTTCTCTGAAATCCTTCCTCCCCTCTCAAAAATGCTAAATTATTGTCTCTTTTCACTTCCTGCTGACAATACTCCTTTTGACCCCTAAGATTTCAGCTATTCAAGAATTCACCATGGGGGCCAGAAACAAGTACACCAAGCTGAAAACAGCATTTTGGTTCAGAATTTAAACAAAAAAATGGCTATTGGATGTTTATTTCACTCACACAATCACTACCTTCAACAAAATTAATGCAGACCAGCAATCCTACATTCATAATTAGCAATCTTTGTTCACACTGCTGCTTTTGATGAAATTATAAAAATAACACTCTTTTCTGCAAAACAAAAACATCCACCAAAACAATGTATTCTACCTTTATTTATAGCTGGGTTATTCACAGAAAATCCCGATTAAACACAATGCCCACCAGAGAGACAAATTTCAATACTAAATCCAAAATAAAAACCACCAAGCTCTCAAACTTTCATACCATTACGCTCATAATGACAGCTAGTATTCTTTTATTTAACAAACAATAATATGTCAGCCACCATTCTCCATCCACACACATTTTCAGACTTACAACATTTGCATTTTCCTTTATGCCACTCCACAAAGGGGTAAGCATCTAGTGAAAAACATAGATTTCTAGAAGTACAACCCTAGTACATATCTATGACATTTTCAAAGCACACAGTCCCCAAATAAACTTATCAGCATCCAGCCCCACTCAGCGTTAAGCAGGATATACCACAGAGCACAGTATTAAATGATAAACTGCAATAGGGTTACCACATGTCCAGCGAGCCGCAACAGTAGGGTTTAACACTGGTTTCTTTTCATGCAGGACACTTCCTATTTGGGCAGTTAAGGGCAGCAAAATAAAAAAAAAATAGTTAGACCATTGATAGAATAACATAATTTGTGTTAGTGTGCATTTTCTGGATAATATGAAGTCTAATATTCTATGTTTCTTATTATTTAGTGACTTCAATCCTCTGTGATTTGCCAGAAAACCACAAATTTTATGAGGAACAGACCAACAATATGATATAGAAATCTGGGCATTCTGGGAAATCTGGACAGCTAAGAGGTATGAGTAGAGGAAGCCAAGTTAGCAGTTTTTTTTTTTTTAATTGATTTATCACTCACTTGTGAGGACATTTTATTTTTATATATATATAAAAGTAATCAAATAAACAAGTTAACAATAAACAAAACATTATATTTTCACGATATCATAAATATATAAAGCTAAAGCTAAGTTGTCTGACTTGCTGATACTATGTATGTCACATTCACACTTTATATGTTCATCTATCACTTCTACTAGTAATTTAGTATACTGTTTTATTTTGTGTTTGTGGTGTAGGTAGAGATAATAAGATTTTTTTTTTTTAGATTTAAGAGAGCATTAATTTGGTTTTCTTGTGATTTAGTGGCAGATGAAAGTTTCTTGGCCATATTTCTAAGGATAAGAAATATTTCTAAGTAATTCTTTAAAGGAGAAGCAGTGTTGTGGCTGAGCAATTAAGTGCTGTGTATTGTAGTATTGATTTATTGGCATTTTGATTACTGAGAAAGTCCGACTGATCAGAAGCCCATTTTCAGTGGTGGCTCCAAATTACTGCAAAACATTTTAAGAACAATTTTACAATCTTCAAATATAAAACAAAAACATATGCAGTTTAAATAAATATAATAACAAATTAAACATAATATAAAACATCGATTAAGAATCACAACAAGGAATATGACAATCATTTAATATTTAGAGAAATTTTAGACATTTTGTAGAGAAATTAAAGCTAAGTTAGTCTAATAGAAATAGATACTGCAATATGAAGTGAAGGATAAACAGGCTTATGGAATATTAGAGAAAAAGTCAGGAAAGAGAATTAGATAGCAGTAAGGAAGTAAGTGAGAAAAGAGAGTAAAGAGGTCTAATGAATGAAAAGGTACTGGGTCACATTTAGGCGTATAGTTTATTTTTTGATTAAGAACACAGCCAGATTTTATATAAGAAGTCTCTCAGAGTTGTTTTGAAAGATGGGAGGGTGGGTATAGACCTGATAGATACAGATAAGGAGTTACAGGCTTTAGCAAACTTGCATGAGTACAGACAATGCCCAGCAGATTTGCTAGGTTTGTAGACAGACAGAAATTTTTGGTCACCGGATCACAATAACCACCTGGGAAAAGTTGTGCGTAATGTTTTTTTAGTGCTGGACAGGCAGATGAATGCTGGATAATTTTATAGGTGGTAAGAAGTTGTGTATATGTTAGTTGATATGGCAGTTCTAACCAATTTAGGCTTTTCAGTGCTATACGGTGGTGGGCTCTGAAAGGGGTATGTGCTACAAATTTATCAACTTTGTTATAACATTGTTCAACTTTTAATTTTTGTGAAGCTGGAGGTTAGTAAGGAAGGAAGTGCCATAAAGAAGAGTTGGGAGGAGATAAGTAGTGATAAGTGTAGTTTTAGTTGTGTCGGTGAGAAAGTTTTTGGCTCTGTAAAGCATCCCTAGTTTTTGATGAGTTTTTCTTATGCAGTTTTGTATATGTACGTCAAATATAAGAATAGCATCACTATCACCCCTAATAGTTTGCAATGAGAAGTGACTTCAATTGTTGCATTCTCAAGAGGGAGGACTTGAATTTATTTATTTATTTTTGAATGAGAGAGGGATTTGGGGGAACAAAGTAGTAGTTTAGTCTTTTGTGGGTTGAGCATGCGTTGTAAGTTACAAATCTATGTTTCTGTGGATGTTAAAGCTTCCTGAGCAATTTTTGGGAGGTGAACCATGTTGTCAGATATGCAAATGAGAGTCATCTGCGTATTGTATTAGGGTGGCCTGTTGTGTGGAAGAAAAGATGGTTTTAGTGAAAATGTTAGGAGGTAAGGAGAGAGCGCGAAGTGCTATTTTACTAACTGATACCTATTGGACAAGTAGCTTTTGAACCACAGAAGGGTGGGCTGAGAGAGACCTAGTGAGGACATTTGAAGTAGAAGTTTTCTGTGGCAAATTATGTCAAAGGCTTTATAGAAGTCTAGTATCTGTATAAGCTAAAAGGGCAATGCTAGTACTATGGGAAGGATGGAAGCCATGTTGTGTAGGGGATAGGTATTCTTCCTGCAGGATATAGTCTAGTAATTGTTTTTGAATACATTTTTCAAGTATTTTGGTGAGACGATATAAGATTAATATAGGTCTAAAGTTATTAATGTCTGTTATATTTCCTTCTTTGCGCAAAGGGATAATGTGTGACTTTTTCCAGAGAAAGGCAATGTAGGATTCCTGGACTGACCTATTTATAAGGATTAAGAAAGGATAGACAATGTTATTAGCTGCTGTACTCACATAGAACATCATCAGCTGAAGAGGAGCATGGTCTAAGTTTGTTTAAGAGTAGTTTATATATGAGGTGGGCACAGGTTTGAAGTTGAAAGTGAATGTGGTGATATGTAGTTGTTGGGCAGGGTTGGGATTAGATGCTGATGAATCTTTGGTTAAAGATGCTATACTATTTATTAAGAAAGAGTTGAACTGTATTACAATCTCATGTATTAAGTTATCAGGAGGGGGGTTTGGGTTGAATTTTTAGCTGAGATGTAAAATTTCTTTAATGGTTGTCCAAAATTGTTTAAGGTTGTGTTTAGTATTATTCTGAAAGTTGTTATAATATCATTTTTGTCTTCATTTATTTGCTTTTTAGTATGACTGCAAAGCATTCTGAATTGTTCGTGATATTGAAGTGTTTCACATTATTGCCATTCTTTCCATGCTTTTTCTCTATCCTTCATTAGCATTCTACTCTTGTCATATGGCCAGATTGCATTATTTGTTTTCAGTCTCTTCCTTCTATGAGGTTGAAGGCTATTTAGGATATTTAGAAAAGTTGTGCTGAATTCAATTACAACATCATCTAAGGGGAGGATATTTAAGAAGTCCCAGTTAATAAATGACAGTGTAGTAATGAACATTTCTGGGTTAAACTTGAAAGGTTAAGTGTTGTTTTATAAATATGTTTTTTAACTAGATGTGTGAGATGTCTAGTCATATAGACTGGGAGATGATCACAGAGAGTCTGACATTGTATCTGTGATGGAGTATTTGCTAAGGTCTGATATTAGGATCCAGTCTATTAAAGAATTTGATGTCTTGCTATACTCTGTGGTGTTATTAATTAGTTGTGTGAAACCATATAAGTTCATGCTGGATGTTAGGGAGTTAGAGTTTATGTAAAACCAATTGACAGTCACATCATCCAGTAATATTTTTTTCTTGTGGAAATGTTATGGATATCCAATGTAGGATGTCTTTCAGTATAGCTGTTGTAATAATAAGGAGGCACTGCCAGCTTTGCCAGAACTAGGGCAGTGGATGTATGGCGTGTGTCAGCACAGCTAACTGGGATTATGTAAATAATTATATGTCATTTGTATATTAAACTGATTTGTACAGATGTTTGTGCTGAAAATGTATTTGTGAGGTTTGCTTATGTTAAAATGCATCAACAGTGCACCCTGCTGGAATGAAAAGAAATGTTCATGTATTATTGTAACTGAATTAAATGTATATGTTTTAATAGAGGACACTGGGACATCAAAGGTTAACCAGCTAGCTTACTTTAAGAAAAATAATGTAAATGTAAATGAGCTGTTAAATCATTAAAACAGCACCATACAGAGCTGAATAGGACAGGAGAGGGTGTGTCTGGAGGAAGCCTTTGTTCATTAGCTCAGTTAAAAGAGGGGAAGCTCCAGGCACTGCCATAAACATTTAGATGTGTATTGTAGCCGTCGATGCTAAATTCCTGTCTGAGCTTCAAAGGGGATACTGTGAGAACCAAGATTCAGGTGACCAGATGAGGACATTCTGCATGCCAACTTGGATATTATATTTTACAGGCTGTAATCCCTGAGGATGGAGTATTCTGTTTTGGGGAACCTGACTAGAAAGACTGTTCACATATTTCATTGTGCCTTGCACTATCAACTAAGTTATTAGGGAATAGTAATTCTCCTAAACATAGTCAAAAATATAATGAAGCTTAGTTTAGAGATTGTTTTTCATTTGTATGAGTCTGTATGTCAATATTATTTTCAATATTTCCTGTGACTTGATCTCTGTGGTTTACTGTGAATATATATTTAACATTTTCTTATTTTTCTATTATTTATTATTAAATATATTTAAAATTTTATTGTGGCTAATGCTTTTTAGAAAATATTTAAACTTTGAGAGTACTTATATTTATTTGGTGACACTGTGTGGGCCACTCCAGAAGGCCTAGCTGTCTTGATGAGCTACTACCATTTGTATTAGTATTAATATTACACAGTATAATTGGATACCTTTTGTTAAGGGCCTTAGAGTAGCTAATTGTGGAGTGCCTGTTGGCACTGATAACTACCTTATACAGCAAGAAAATCTGTACCAGCCTTTGCCAGGTGTGTGTGAATGTGAAAAATCAAATTTCACAGTGTGTGTGTGTGTGTGTGTGTGTGTGTGTGTGTGTGTGTGTGTGTGTGTGTGTGTGTGTGTGTGTGTGTGTGTGTGTGTGTGTGTGTGTGTGTGTGTGTGTATGTGTGAGTGTGTGTGTGTGTGTGTGTGTGTTTGAGCTACTTGAAGCAGGGACACCAAGCACTGGGCGTACAGTGAGGGTGCTGGAGGTCTTGGCTTGGACACTTGGCTGAGGACCTAGCCCTACAGCTGCACCAGTGGGGAGTCTTATTCGGGATATGGAGGGAGACAGATATTGAGATCCAGACCCTGGACTGAATGTGTTCCCTGTGTGCTCTTAAGTGAAATTGTGCTTGATGCAGAGAGGTCTGCATCTGGAAATACTGACTGTATCCATTGGTATTCCAAGTGCACATCACTCTCCAGTGGTGAGAATTCAGGCTCATTGATTACTGGCCTAGTGTGGGGAAGTCACATATTGGTGAGCAGTGGTGAGATATTAATTGGACTCCTGTAGCCTGTAAGTAGTTGTCACAAAAAAGGTGTACTCTCAAGCAGCCCAAAGTAGACAGAGTTTCATATCACAAGAATTTTATTTATTTACTTTATGTTACCTTAGTCAGGGAGAGCAGGCAAGTATGTCAGCAGAGGATTGTGGCAAGCTTACAAGGAAGCAATTTGCTGAGATGTGCCAAGCCAAAGGACTGGGGGATGCCAACCAGATTAGGGGGAAATTATTGCAGCCTTAATCACAGCTGCAGCACAGACCAGCAACCAGGAAGACAACTAGTCTGGCATTGGGGATGTACAGCTCTCAGAAACAGGACATTTCACCTTTTCCTTAGAGGATTTAAAAATCCATCTGGAATTAAAGAGGCATGAACTGGAGGCCAAAAATTTGGAACTAGAGTAATCAGAAAGACTCCAGCATTTGGAGGCTGAAGAAAATGAGAAACTACAGTATTTGGAGGCCAAAGAAAATGAGACACTCTGGCAGTTAAAGGCTGAAGAAAAGGAGAAGCAGCAAACACATGACAGGAAGATGCTGACTCATTGCCAGGGTCATGGAGATAATGGGGAAGGGATAAATGAACCCCAGAATTAGTAAAGGTCAGAAATGTTTTTTCCACAACTTAGAGGGTGATAATTTTGATAGTTTTATTCATAGATGTTAAAGGGCATGCAAAGAGTATAATGTTGACCAAGGGCTCTGGGTATGGTTCCTGACCCCCTTAATGCATGGTAAATCTGTAACTGCAGTTTCTAAATTGTCTGACACTGATTGCTTAAACTATGCTCCAGTTAAAAATGTTTACTAGAATGTTTTAAGTTAACACCTGAAGCTTACAAAACAAAAAGTTTTGTGAGCATAGACGCAAGGCAGATGAACGTGTTTGTGATTATATTGCAGAGTTAAGCACTTATTTTCATAGGTGGGTGAGTGGGTATCAGGTCACCACATTTCAAGAGCTGGCAGACCTTTTGGTGAGGATACAAACACTAAGCACCTTGCCTGATGACATGAAAATCTGGTTGGCAGACGGGGGATGGAGCTCTACAGATGAGCTGGGGAAAATAAGGAAATTGCTACTTAGCAAGCAGGTCATCACTGCACAGGAAAGGGATACCCAGTGCTGCATATGGATATAAGGGAACCAATGATGGGCAGCCTAAACCACCCCAACAGAGTCCGCTATTTACAGGGGAAACCACTAGTTCAGGTACAAGCCTAGGATCAAGGGTTAAATCTTTTAAATGTAAACAGCGGGGCCATGCAGCATATAGATGTTCACAGAGGCAAGGTGAGGAACAAAAGGTGGAGAAGCCAGCAAGCAGAAATAGCAGAATGTCAGTGGTAACTTGTCTGGAGACAACAGGGGTACCAAACAACCACAAGTTATATCCTCTCTTAGTGGATGGAAAACAGGCCACTGCTAAAAGAGACACAGCATCTGACATAACCATTGTAAAGCCTGAAGTGGTTAAAGAGGAAGTGAACTTGCTTGGGCAGTCCATTCCAGTCAGAGCTTTATGAGGGATTCCATTCTAAATACCTTTGGCCGGGGTTACATTGACTGGGAGGGTGGAAAAGGAAGCAAGCAAATAGGTCTGTTTGTGGATATCCCTGCAGATGTCTTTAAAGGGAATGATTATGATAATGCAGTACCTTGTGTGCATGCAGTGACACACAGTCAGGCTTGGAGGCAGGCATATGGGTCTGGTAGCCTGAGGAAGACCCATACAGTCCACATCCCTGAAGCCAGGGCTGGTGATGTGGCTAACTCAGGGAGGCAGCTACCCTGTAGTAGTGAACCCAAAGATGAGCCATGGCTGCTGGTAGGTACTGATTTTCCCTTGGACAGGGTGACTGCAAGGGCAAAGGTGAGTGGTAGTACCCAGGCTGACAGTAAGGCACCACTGTCAGAACATACCAAATGTCCTGTGGAAGGGGAGGTGGAAAAGTCACAAAGATAGAGTTGAGACAGGCTCAGCTCTCAGACACTACATTGCAAGGCTTGATGGGGGTAGCTAGGGAGGCACCTGATTCGCATGGAAAAGGGGAGTCTGTATATGGAAACAAAGGGTTACTGTATAGAGAATGGACCACTGAGGGAGTGCTAGAAGTTGAGGTAAAACAGCAGTTGATAGTGCACAGAGCCTACCATTTGGGACTTATAGCCATAGCCCATGACATTCTTTTTGCAGGTCATATGAGCATAAAGTGTACCAAGAGACATATTATGCAGAACTTGTATTGGTCTGGAATTGACAGGGATATAACTGGGTACTGCAGGATCTGTGAGCAGTGCCAAAAAGTAGGCAAGACAGGAGACAAAGTCAAAGCATCTTTGATGCCTTTGCCTGCGATTAAGGATCCATTTCAGAGGGT
Organism: Protopterus annectens; assembly: GCF_019279795.1. Taxonomy (NCBI): domain Eukaryota; kingdom Metazoa; phylum Chordata; order Ceratodontiformes; family Protopteridae; genus Protopterus; species Protopterus annectens. Next base: position 1,461,903,749 of record NC_056743.1, read on the forward strand.
AGCTATGGATATTGTGGGGCCTCTGAGTACCCCAAATTCCACAGGTAAGAGGTATATCCTAGTGGTAGTAGATTATGCTACCAGATACCCTGAGGCAGTGTCTCTGTCCTCCATCGAGGCAGAGAAGGTGGCAAATGCTTTGCTTGAGATTTTCAGCATTGTAGGTTTCCCAAAAGAAATACTGACTGATAGAGGTGCCAGTTTCTTCTCAGACCTTCTGGCTTCCCTGTAGAAGCTGAATGTGGGGTGAAAAACCCCCTACCATCCCAGACTAATGGTCTTGTGGAAAGGTTAAACTCTACACTCAAGATGATGCTAGGGGCATTTGCAGACCAGTTTAAGAGATAGTAGGAGAAATATTTGCCCCACCTGCAGTATGCATACATGGGGATGCCCCAAGAATCAACAGATTTTTCATCCTTTGAGTTGCTTCATGCACATAGAGTGAGGGGACGTTTAGATTTGATTCTTGATGAGTGAAAGAGTGAATGTGATTCCCACAAGGAGACTGTTGTGGCATATGTCCTACACCTCAAGATAAGACTTGGTGAGTTCATGGGCTTGGCTCAGGAGAACCTGGAAGGAGCGCAACAGCAAAAAAAGGTCTGGTATGACAGGAATGCTTGAGGCAGAGAGTATGCTGTGGGACAGCATGTAATGGTTCTTATTCCTGTCAGACACAATAAGCTGCAGGCAGCTTGGGAGGGATACTTTGAAGTGGTAAAGAAGGTCAGTGATTTTAGCTACATGGTAGAACTGCTAGGCAGGAGACAGGGGCACAGTTTGTATCATGTTAACATGATGAAAGCCTTACCATAATAGGGATGCCCTTGTGCTGAGTATTTGCAGTGAATGGCAGGAGGAGTCTGAGGGGGATCTTGTGACTGATCTCCTCAGTGAGGCTCAGACTGACACCTTAGTGGAAGTGGTAGTTGTCCCAGTGGGTATCCCCTAACTAGGTTTGAGAAATCTGACCAGTGTTACAGGAGTTTGTGGACATGTTCATTGGTAAACCAGGGTGCACCCACCTGGTGCAGCACCATGTGGATACAGGGCCCCAAAGACCTATCAAGCAGACCCCTTACAGGGTGCCTGAGTGAGTCAGATAGACACTGAGGGAGGAGATGCAGGAGATGTTGGAACTGAGAGCACTCCAGGAGTCTGGTAGTCCCTGTCGCTCCCCAGTGGTGCTGGTATCAAATAAGGATGGCAGCATCCGGTTCTGTGTGGGCTACAGAAGACTAAATAGTCACACAGAGTCAGATTCTTACCCCATGCCTATGACAGATGAAGCCTTAGAGAAGATGGGTGGGGCTAATTATCTGACCAAGGGCTACTTGCAGGTGCCCTTGACTCCCAGTGCTAGAGAGAGGTCAGTGTTTGTGACTCCTTTCAGGTTGTATGAGTTCATGAAGATGCCCTTTGGGATGAAAAATGTTCTAGTGACTTTCCAGAGGCTGGTAGATCATATCCTAGCATGAGCAGGAGATTATGCCCTTGCTTACCTGGATGATATTGCTATCTACATTCATTCCTTGCAAGAGCACCTTCAGCATGTCTGGGAAGTGCTGGGCAGACAACAAAAGGCAGGGTTGATCATTAAGTCTAATAAGTGTCAGCTGGGTATGGCAGAGGTCTCCTACCCAGGGCATAGGATAGGAAGTGGTAAGATCAGACCAGAACCAGCTAAAGTGGAAGCCATTCAGGCATGGCTTACCCCTGTTATCAAAAAGCAGGTGAGGACATTCTTAGGGACAGTGGGATACTATAGAAAGTTTGTCCCCAGTTATAATACAATAACTGCTCCCCCTCACAGACTTGACAAGAAAAATAAGGTAGTGTGGACTCCAGCATGTGAGTAGGCATTCCAGAAGCTTAAAGGAGCTTTGGAAGGACCCCTGTGTTAGCCAGCCCAGATTACAGCAAATAATCTGTTGGGCAGGTAGAGGCTTTAAACCATGGGGTAGGGGCTGTACTTAGCCAGGTTTCCTCAGAGGAAAGAGCACCCAGTAGTATATCTCAGTCATAGACTCCAACCCAGGGAAGAATGTTATTTGGCTGTAGAAAAGGAATGCCTAGCCATAGTGGGGACACTGCAGAAACTTCAGCCTTATCTGTATGGAAAGAAATTCACTGTAGTTACAGAGCACATTCCCTTAATATGGCTACAGAGAGCCTGCCAGCAAAATGCCAAGTTTTTAAGGTAGAGCTTAGGCTTGCAGGCATATACCATGACAGTACAACACCATAGTGTGGTCATCAATGCTAATGCAGATGGGGTCTCAAAACAAGGAATGGGGTAACATATTTCTATATAGGCTTCTATCTCTCAAGCCACATTTCTCAAATGTCACTTAAAAAAACTAGCTTGCGTCTTCAAAGGAGGAGAGCTGTAATGATAAGAGGTACTGCCATCCATTCCAGAAGTAGTGCAGTAGATGTATGACTTGTGCCAACACAGCTAGCTGGAATTTTGTAAATAATTATATGTCATTTGTATATCAAACTGATTTGTACATAGGCTTGTGCTGAAAATGTATTTGTTGGTTTGTGTGTGTTAAAGCGTATCAAGCCATGTACCCTGTTGGAATGAAAAGAAATGTACGTGTATTACTGTAACTGAATTAAATGCATATGTTTTAATAGGGGACACTGGGACATCAAATGTTAACTATTGAGCTTACCTTAAGAAAATAAGGAAAATGAGCTGTTAAACTTTTAAAACAGCACCTCACAGTACTGAATAGGACCAGAGATTGTGGGTCTGGAAGAAGCCTTTATTCATTAGCTCATTAAAAAGACGGGAAACCCCAGGTACTGTCATAAATATTTAGATGTGTATTGTAGCTGTCTATATATGCCACGGTGGTACGGCAGTAGTGTTGTTACCTCACAGCAAGAGGTTCTCCCATTCGATTCTCAGCTTAGCTTGGGAGTGCCTTCTATGTGGAGTCTGCATATCCTCCACATGGTTGGGTAGCGTTTCGAAAGACATGCGTGCATAAATGGGCGTGCCTTCATTGAAGGTTGTGCGTCGAGCTGGCACCTCGGCGTTTTGTAAAACTCTACTGCCAATCATTAGCGGACCGGAGTTCTGCTGTGGCAACCCCTTACCGGGAAAAGCCGAAAGACAAACAACATTGTAGCTGTCTATGCTAAAATTCTGTCTCAGCTTCAAAGTGGGATACTGTGAGAACCTAGAGTCAGGAGACCTGATAAGGTCATTCTGCAACCCATCTTGGAAATTATATTTTACAGGGAGTAATTTCTGAGGATGGAGTATTGTGTTTTAGGGAACCTGACTAGAAAGACTGCTCATGTATTTCATTGGGCCTTGCTCTATCAAGTAAGTTATTAGGGCATAGTAATTCTCTTAAACTCAGTCAGGAAGATAGTAAAGCTTAGTTTAGAGATTGTTTTCTTAATTTGTATGAGTCTGTTCATCAATATTATTTTCAATAGTTCCTGTGATTTGAACTCTGTGGTTTTCTATGAATATATATTTAGTATTTTCTTGTTCTTTTATTATTTATTATTAAATATATTTAAACCTTCATTGTGGTTGGTCCTTTTAAGCTTTGAGAGTGCTTATATTTATTTGTTGACACTGTGTGGGTCACTCCAGAAGGCAGAGCTGTCTTGGTGAACTACTGCAATTTGTATTAATATTAATATTGCACAGTATAATTGGGTACCTTTTGTTAAGGGCCTTAGAGTAGCTGATTCTGCAGTGTTTGGTGGCAGTGATAAATACCTTGTACTCTGGGCAGAAGGTGAAACAGCAGGTACATTTTTGCCAACCTTTCCCATGTGTGTGTGTGTGAAAAATCAAATCTGACAGTGTCTGTGTGTGTCAGCTACTTGGAGCAGGGACACCAAACACTGGGCTTTCAGAGAGGTTGCTGGAGGTTTTGGCTTGGACACTCGAAACAGTCACCAAAGCCATTGATGAGGGAAAGGCAGTCCATACAGCCTACCTCGATCTGGCGAAGGCCTTCGATACAATACCCCACTCGGGTATCATTGAAAAACTCATCAGCTTAAATGTTAACCCATACATCACAAGATGGGTTGCAAACTGGCTGAGTGACAGAACCCACAGGGTCAGAGTTGCTGGCGCCATGTCAGACTCAAAGCCTGTCACAAGTGGTGTACCACAGGGCTCAGTCCTGGGCCCACTCTTGTTTGGCATCTACTTTTCCGAAGTACAAGCAAACACAGGAGGGTTATGGCTGACAAAGTTTGCAGATGACTGCAAACTGGGTGCCATAGTAGAAAACACATCTGACACAGATATCCTTCAGAAGGGTCTCACAGAAGCGGATAACTGGTGCCAGAGCCATGGCCTAAAGTTAAATGCCAAAAATGCATAGTCATACCCTTCGAAAAACAAGGTTACCCCTAGCTACCAAATAGGTGGCAATCCACTGAGCACAGAAGAAGTTATCAGGGACCTGGGGACCCAGGTTGATAGTAGTCTGTCATTCGACACCCATGTAGCTAAAGTAGTTAGGAAGACCTTCTACATTGCCCACCTTATCATGAAGGGATTCTCATCTAGATCAAGGGAGGTCATAGTCTCCCTATACTCATCACTCATCAGACCAATGATTGAGTACAATGCCCCATTCGAATGTATCTGACCCGACACTTGCAGCAGCTGGAGAGGCCACAAAAGTTCCTCACCAAAAGGATAAAGGGTCTCAAACATCTGTCCTATGCTGCCCGACTGAAAGAACTCCAGCTCTATTCAGTAACGCTGCTCAGAGGTGACCTTTGCCTAACATACAAGGCCATGTCAAACCCAGATTTGATGAATATGCTTCACCTCAAAAATCTAGATCCGTCAGAGTCACAAGGCGGGAGACTTAAACCTCAACACGGCTATTAATAGGACGTGCTGGAGGGATAGATTCATCACCCAAAGACTGCCTATGCTGTGGAATAAAATCCGGTATATGTGAGGCAGAGCACCTCGCTGGCCTTGTTCAAGAGAAATCTTGACCAATGGATGGGAGATCGCAGATATACCCCAGGGATTACCTCAGTGTCACTGCTCAACAGAGGCACAGCAAAATAATGGGTATAGTTCCCCATACTAAAGGGGTGGCGTAAGCCACAAAACTATGGGCTAGGCTTGTAAATGCCCTCGGGCAGATAGCCTAGTATGAACCTATGAACCTATGAACATAACCCTACAGCTGTACCAGTGGGGTGTATTATAGGGGACCTGGAGGGAGACAGATAGAGAGATCCAGACCCAGGACTGAGTGTGTTCCCTGTGTGCCCCTAAGGAAAATTCTGCTTGATGCAGAGAGGTCTGCATCTGGAAATACTGAACCCTGGATTTAATAAACTCCATGTATGAAAAGTGTGATCCCTACATGGAGTGTATCATGGCCGTATCTGCATCTTCCCCTCGGCAGTGCACCTTGCATATTCATGAAGGTGCGCTACTAAGGGAGAGCTGTGTATACGGATGCTGAATCAGTGCTAGAGGGTGTGTTACAGTGCTCGAAGATGTGTAACACAACCCCTGCACTGTAAAAGTGCCATACAGCACTAAGATATCTAAGTACAGTGTCCTTAGACACTTATTTATAATTATATGTATGTATTTCACACAAGGGGTGTGTTACAGTGTCAATAACACACCCCTGCACTGTCAAAGTGCTGTACAGCACTAAAACATGAAAGAAAGTGTCTTCAGACAATTATTTATAATTGTCTTTATTTATTTCACACAGGGGGTGTATTACAATATCTGTAACACACCCTCTGTACTGTCACAGTAGCGTACGGCACTGAAATTAAATGAGAAAACATGATTTTGAATTTTTTTTTTTACTTTTTATATTTGTGTGTTTGCATGATGAGGCACTTAGCAATAAACACATGCCAGACATCTAAAAATAGAGTAGGTGAGCTGCATCACCTTTCTTTAGAAGATAGTTCTATAGTAACAGCTACCCATGGCAACTTTAATATTACTTTTTCTACTCAATTTACTGTAGATGCAGCTGGATTAAGGAATATTTTGGTTAATAATTGGAATTTTATCTTAGAAGATCGTAAAATAATAATTAGGGTTTCTACATAAGGATATCTCTACAAAGAATATCTAAAACCCCATTCTATTTTTAAAAGTTAATATAAATAGCTGTACAGTGTACTGCTTCCCTTAAATATGTGTTAATACTTCAAATGTGCTTGTGCATAGTAGCATTTGCTCATAATACCCAAATGCATCAAAATTATATGAGCATTTACATTTTCATTTAGTATTTCAGACATACCTAAAGAGTAACTTTATCAACTTCACACAGTTCATGAAAGTGAACATTTTTTATCAAAAGCATTTGTATTTAATTAGTCAGCATGAAAAACCTGTGATTACTATATTTGCACATAGGCACAGAAGCTGAAAGGCTAAGAGGTGACGTGTCTCTGCCATTTAAGGCATTCACCAAGCCATTACTGATGGATTTACTGCACATCAGTAACTCAAATGACATCATAAATGCTCAGTTTAGGAGTTAAATCTCTTCTGCAACATCAACAGAATGGTTTGGAGGGACAGGCATATTTCTCTGAGGATACCACTGCTGTGGAACAGACTCCCCATCCACATAAATCAAAGTTCATCCCTGTCTATTTTCAAGTACAACTTAGATCTATGGATGGGAAACAAAAGATTTACCCCAGGACTGCCCTGTGTACAACTTATGGACAGATGTGCAGCTCGTACATGCTTTATCCCATACATGGCTCTCCTCAGATTACCTATAATATGATCCCAGTTATTCTCATTAGGGGTAATATATAATTATCAACCATGGGATGGGTACGGCCAGTCTATAACCAAGTGATGTAGGTTATTTTGAGCACAAAAAGACAAACTGGCTATGCATTCCCAAACTGTGATATGTCAAAGATGAATTTCTATAATATGCATGCAGTTGGCATAAAGATTTTATAAGAAAAAGAAATGCAATAATTACTTAGAAGTGAAACTTTAAAATTCCTCTGAAGTAGAATGCAAAGCAATGATTATGTTGTTCCTGTTTTAGCTAAATTTGTTTTGTTATCATAATCAGATGCTCTGTAACCAAATTAGGTGAAGGTGATGCAGCCACAGTTTCATGTTGTTGCTTATTATGGACTAAGTTAAATCCATACTCCTAGTATTCATCATGTTCTTTAAAAAACAGCTGTGACCATAGTGTTTGTCATTGTTTTTAGTACAAAAAACTGTAGCTAACCTACCATAATATAATGATGATTTCATTAATTCATAATAGGAGATAAGTAACTATTGTTTGCTAACCTGATGAAAGAAGCAAAGTTCAGAAAATGTGTTTAAAAAAGACATATGGTGATGTTTGGGAAAAAATGGTCTGATGTGTGGCAATGGATTTTACACCAGAAAACCTAGAAAAGGAAGCTGCATCTACAAGATAATCTGCAACAGGAAATTCATTTAGCAAAACAAGTCGTTTACGGTCAAGTATATTTGCAACGAGGCATGTGTATTCAAAAATTATATTAGATTATTCAGTATAAACTGTTTGAGTACCAAGCAGTATTATCATTCAGAATGTACCCCTAGTCAGGGCACTGGTCATGAATTCACTACTACTACTATGCATGCAAAGAAGCTATAAAACTCACTGAACCTATATGCTAATACTAAGAGAAATTATGTCAAAGGATATTATGGTCCTTATATCCAAAACTCAGTGTTCCCAACATTTTGTACATACTCTAAATAAGAAAAACTATAAACAATGAGTGAAAATTATAGTGGTATTGTGCTAACATTAGTGTCAATTGTGGCATCTGGGATTGTTACTTGTTTGCTAACATTATATGCATGGAGTTTTCATTTAGCAGATCAGCTGGTACAGTTGATAGTGCTTGAGATTTGTAAACCCATGACTGTGAGTTCAAGACCTCCAGTGGATGCTTCTTCTACTTTAGCAACTGAGGCATAAGACAGTGAGATAAACTGTGTGTTCAAATAATGATCTGCTGGGATTATTAAACAGTAGTCAGCTTTTGAGCTATGGAACATTTTGTACTTGAAGACCTTTTAGATAATATTTAATAACAGTTTTTCTTTGTGCCATCACAAAATCCCTCTTAGCTCTCTTTTTAGAAATTTGCTGACAGCCCTTTGTGTTGTGAGGCATGCTCTGTTACCATTTATAAGGTGGTGTGAGGCATGCTCAGTTACCATGTATAAGGTGCTGTGAGGCGCGTTCTGTTACCATGTATAAGGTGTTGTGAGGCACGCTCTGTTACCATTAATAAGGTGGTGTGAGGCATGCTCTATTACCATTTATGGGGTGTTATGAGACACGCTGTGTTAGAATGCATATCGTGTTATGAGGCATGCTCTGTTACCATGTATAGGGTGTTGTGAGGCATGCTCTGTTACCATGTTTAAGGTGTGGTAAGGCATGCTCTGTCACCATGTATAAAGTGTTGTGAGGCACGTTCTGTTACCATGTATAAGGTGCTGTGAGGCATGTTCTTCTACCATGTATAAGGTGTTGTGAGGCACGCTATGCTACCATTTCTAAGGTGCTGTGAGGCATGCTGTGTTACAATTTATAAGGTGTTGTGAGGCATGTTCTGTTACCATGTAAAAGGTGTTGTGAGGCATGCTTTACTACCATTCATAAGGTGTTGTGAGGCATGGTCTGTTGCTATTTATAAGGTGTTGTAAGCCATGTTCTGTTACCGTGTATAAGGTGTTGTGAGCATGCTCTATTACCATGTATGTCGTGTTGTGAGGCACCTCTATTACTCTGTATAAGGTGTTGTGAGGCACACTCTGCTACCATGTATAAGTGGTGTGAGGCATGCTCTTTTGCCATTTATAAGGTGTTGTAAGGCACGCCCTGTTACCATTTATAAGGTGTTGTGAGGCACCCTCTGTTACTATTTATAAGGTGTTGCGAGACACATTCTGTTACCATTTATAAGGTGGTGTGAGGCATGCTCTGTTACTATTTACAAGGTGGTGTGAGGCATGCTCTATTACCATTTATAAGGTGTTGTGAGGCATGCTCAGTTACCATTTAAAAGGTGTTGTGAGACATGCTCAGTTACCATGTATAAGGTGGTGGGAGGCACGCTCTGTTACCATTTATAGGGTGTTGTGAGGCACGCTCTGTTACAATGTATAACGTGCCGTGAGGCATGCTATGTTACCATGTATAAGGTGTTGTAAGGCATGCTCTGTTGCCATTTATAAGATTTTGTAAGGCATGCTCTGTCACCATTTATAAGGTGTGGGAGGAACGCTCTGTCACCATTTAGAAGGTGCTGTGAGGCACGCCCTGTTACCATTAATAAGGTGTTGGGAAGCATGCTCTGTTACCATGTGAAGGGTGTTGTGAGGCACATTCTGTTACCATGTATAAGGTGTTGTGAGGCATGCTCTGTTACCATTTATAAGGTGTTGTGAGGCACGTTCTGTTACCATGTATAAGGTGTTGTGAGGCATGCTCTGTTACCATGTATAAGGAGTTGTGAGGCATGCTCTGTTACCATGTATAACGTGTTGTCAGGCATATTCTGTTAACATTAATAAGGTGGTGTGAGGCACTCTCTGTTACCATTTTTAAGGTGTTGTGAGGCACACCCTGTTACCATTTATAAGGTGTTGTGAGGCATGCTCTGTTACCATTTATAAGGTGTTGTGAGGCATGCTCTGTTACCGTTTACAAGGTGGTGTGATGCATGCTCTATTACCATTCATAAGGTGTTGCGAGGCATGCTCAGTTACCATTTATAAGGTGTTGTGAGACATGCTCAGTTGCCATTTATAAGGTGGTGGGAGGAACGCTCTGTTACCGTTTATGGGGTGTTGTGAGGTACGCTCTGTTACAATGTATAACGTGCTGTGAGGCATGCTTTGTTACCATGTATAAAGTGTTGTAAGGCATGCTCTGTTACCATTTATAAGATGTAGTGAGGAACACTCTGTCACCATTTATAAGGTGTGGGGAGGAACTCTCTGTCACCAGCCTCAGTAAGAAGCTGAGATTTCTCATAAAATACTCCAGAGCTAGTTACGAAAATAAAATTGCCAAAAATTCCAAAGACAACCACAAGGCATTCTATAACTATGTCAAGAATCTAAATGGCAATGTTCAGGTCTGCTCTGAGCTACAACAGAATGGCAGTAAATTTACTGATCCCAAGGATATTGCGAATATCCTGGCAGATCGATTCAGTGACAACTTCACCATTTCTCATCCCCTATATGACCCATCTCAGTACTAGAAGATTGCCAAATTCTAGTAATAACGGCCACATAGGTAAAAAACACACTCTCCAAAGCTAAGAATACAGCATCCATTGGACCAGATGACATCCCGGGCTGTGTACTACATGAACTACAAAATGAACTGGCACCTCACCTAAGTGTCATGTTTAATCATACCCTCACCTCAGGCTTTGTGCCCACTGAGTGGAGCACAGCTACAGTTATCCCACTCCACAAGGGGGGATCCACCTTGGATCCCGGGAACTACCGCCCCATCAGTCTGATGAGCCTGATCTGCAAGGCCATGGCACTTATTATCATGGAACTTATAAACAAAGACACAGGCATCCTTAAAACACTCAACCCCACCCATTTTGAGTTAGAGAAGGGCCGATCTTGTCTACTGAATCTTATTGACTTCTTTGAATCAGTCACCAGAGCCGTGGACAAGGGTAAGGCAGTCCATACAGCCTATCTGGACCTCGCCAAGGCCTTTGACACCATCCCCCACTCTGGAATCATAGATAAACTTACTAAGCTGGGCATTAATCCCTACGTCACTCGATGGGTTGCCAACTGGCTTAACGACATAACCCTCACTGTAAAAGTAGCTGACTCCAAATCCAGCTCCAAACAAGTGGCAAGTGGAGTACCTCAGGGTTCAATCCTGGGACCTCTCTTGTTTGGCATATACTTCTCTGACATACAGGCCAACACTAAGGGACTTTGGCTAACAAAGTTTGCAGATGACTGCAAACTGGGAGCCATTATTGAATCCTCAAATGATGTGGATACTCTACAAAAGGGCCTTACAGAAACAGATGCTTGGTGCTAGAGCCATGGGCTCAAGCTCAATGCCAAGAAATGTATAGTTATCCCCTTTGGGAAAAAAACATGTACCCATGAATTACCACATAGGTGGCAGTACACTAGACACCAAAAGTGTGATGAGAGACTTAGGTTACAGGTGGACAGTGGTCACACCTTTAAAAACCACATTGCCACAACAGTCAGGAAATCCTTCTATGCGGCACACCTCATCACTAAGGGCTTTTCATCCAGAAAAAAGGAGGTCATTGTCCCGCTGTACTCATCCCTCATTAGACCCATTATAGAATACAATGCCCCATTTGGTATGTACCTCTCAAGACATCTGTAACAACTGGGAAGGCCACAGAAATACCTCACTGAAAGAATCACAGGCCTAAAGCAGATGCCCTATGCTGACCACCTTAAAAAACTCTGGCTATACTCTGTCGCATATCGTTTACTCCGAGGCGATCTCTGCTTAACATACAAGGCCATGTCAAACCCAGAGCTGTTGGACATACTACACTTAAAAAAATCCCAATCCCTCAGAGCCACATGCTCCAGAGATCTAAATCTTGTCATCACAATAAAAAAAACATGCTAGAGGGATAGATTCCTGACCAAGAGACTCCCCAGATTCTGGAAAAGACTGCCCATATATGTCAAGCAGAGCGCCTCTTTGGCCCTCTTCAAAATGAACCTTAATGATTGGATGGGAGAAAGGAAATTCACCCCGGGGATCACATCAGTTGCCCTGCTAGACAGGGGTCCAGGGAAGTAAATAGTGTTGGAAGAAATTGCCAGGGAATTGTTATGGCTAGGCTAGTATAGGCCCTAGGGCTGATAGCCTAGTACCAACCTATGAACCTATGAACCTGTGAACCATTTATAAAGTGCTGTGAGGCACTCCCTGTTGCCATTTATAAGGTGTTGTGAGGCATGCTCTGTTACCATTTATAAGGTGTTGTGAGGCATGTTCTTTTACCAAGTATAAGGTGTTGTGAGGCATGCTCTGTCACCATTTATAAGGTGTTGTGAGGAACATTCTGTTACGTTCATAAGGTGTTGTGATGCATGCTCTGTTACCATATATAAGGAGTTGTGAGGCTTGCTCTGTCACCATTTAGAAGGTGTTGTGAGGCATGTTCTGTTACCATGTATAAGGTGTTGTGAGGCATGCTCTGTTACCATGTATAAGGTGTTGTGAGGAACGTTCTGTTACGTTCATAAGGTATTGTGAGACATGCTCTGTCACCATGTATAAGGAGTTGTCAAGCATGCTCTGTTACCATGTATAATGTGTTGTCAGGCATGTTCTGTTACCATTAATAAGGTGGTGTGAGGCACACACTGTTACCATGTATAAGGTGTTGTGAGGCATGCTCATTTACCACTGGTAAGGTGCTGTGAGGCATGCTCTGTTACCATGTATAAGGTGTTGTGAGGCATGCTCTGTTACCATTTATAAGGTGTTGTAAGGCACTCTCGGTTACCATGTATAAGGTGTTGTGAGGCATGCTCAGTTGCCATTGGTAAGGTGTTGTGAGGCATGCTCTGTTACCATGTATAAGGTGTTGTAAAGCATGCTCTCTCACCATTTATACGGTGGTGTTAGGCACGCTCTGTAAACATTTATTAGAAGTTGTGAGGCATGCTGTTACCATTTATAAAGTGTTTTGAGACATGCTCTGTTTCCATGTATAAGGTGTTGTGAGGCATGCTCTGTTATCATTTAAAAGGTACTGTGAGGCATGCTCTGTTACCATTCATAAGGTTTTATAAGGCATGCTGTGTTACCAATTATATAGTGTTGTGAGGAATACTCTGTTACTATGTATAAGGAGTTCTGAGGCATGCTCTGTTACCATGTATAAGGTGTATTGAGGCATGCTCTGTTACCATTTATAAGGTTTTGTGAGGCATGCTCTGTTACCATTTCTAAAGTGTTGTGAGGCATACTCTGTTACCATTTATAAGGTGTTGTGAGGCATGCCCTGTTACCATTTCTAAAGTGTTGTGAGGCATACTCTGTTACCATTTATAAGGTGTTGTGAGGCGTGCCCTGTTACCATTTATGAGGTGGTGTAAGGCACGCTCAGTTGCCATTCATAAGGTGTAGTAAGGCATGCTCTTTTACCATTTATAAGGTGTTGTGAGGCATGCTTTATTAGCATTCATAAGGTGTTGTGAGGCTTGCTCAGGTACCATTTATAAGGTGTTTTGAAGCACGCTCTGTTACCATATATAAGGTTTTGTGAGGCACACTCTGTTACCATGTATAAGGTGTTGTGAGGCATGCTCTGTTACCATTTATAAGGAGGTGTGAGGCATGCTCTGTTATAATTTTTAAACTGTTGTGAGGCATAGTCTGTTACTATTTATAAGGTAGTGAGGGATGCTCTGTTACCATTTATAAGGTGTTGTGAGGCATGCTCTGTTACCATTTATAAGGTGTTGTGAGGCATGCTCTGTTACCATGTATAAGGTGTTGTGAGGCATGCTCTGTTATAATGTGTATCGTGTTGTGAGGCATGCTCTGTTACCATGTATAAGCTGATGTAGGGCATGCTTTGCTGCCATTTCTAAGGTGATGTGAGGCACACTCTGTTACCATGCTTTTCTGTATTTTAACCTTATACATGGTAACAGAGCATGCCTCACAAAACCTTATAAATGGCAACAAAGCATGCCTCACAACACCTTATACATGGAAACAGAGCATACCTCACAACACCTTATAAATGTTAACACAGCGTGGCTCACAACACCTTATGAATGGTAACAGAGCGTGCCTCACAACACCTTATAAATGGTGACAGAGCATGCCACACAGCACCTTATAAATGGTGACAGAGCATGCTTTAGAACACCTTATACATAATAACCGAGCGTGCCTCACAACACGTTATACATGGTAACAGAGCGTGCCTCACAGCACCTTATAAATGTTAACAGACCTTGCCTCACAGCACCTTATAAATGGTAACAGAGCATGCCTCACAACACCTTATACAGGGTAACAGAGCATGCCTCACAACTCCTTATACATGGTAACAGAGCATGCCTCACACCTTATAAATGGTAAAAGGACATGCCTCACAACACCTTACCAATGGTAACTGAGCGTGCCTCATAAAACCTTATACATGGTAACAGACCAGGTCTCACAACACCTTATGAATGGTAACAGAGCTTTCCTCACAACACCTTATAAATGGTAACAGAGCATGCCTCACAACACCTTAGAAATGGTAACAGAGCATGCCTCAAAACACCTTATCAATGGCAACAGAGCATGCCTCACAACTCCTTATACATGGTAACAGAGCATGCCTCAAAACACCTTATCAATGGCAACAGAGCATGCCTCACAACTCCTTATACATGGTAACAGAGCATGCCTCACAACACCATAGAAATGGTAAGAGAGCATGCCTCACAACACCTTATACATGGTAACAGAGCATGCTTCACAAAACCTTATAAATGGTAACAGGATCCCTCACACCACCTTATAAAGAGTAACAGAGTATGCCTCAAAAAAGTTTTGAAATGACAGAGCATGCCTCACAACATCTTATAAATGGTAACAAAGCAAGCCTCACAACACCTTATACATGGAAACAGAGCATACCTCACAACACCTTATAAATGTTAACAAAGCATGGCTCACAACACCTTATGAATGGTAACAGAGCGTACCTCACAACACCTTATAAATGGTGACAGAGCATGCCACACAGCACCTTATAAATGGTGACAGAACATGCTTTAGAACAACTTATACATAATAACCGAGCGTGCCTCACAACACGTTATACATGGTAATAGAGCGTGCCTCACCTCACCTTATAAATGTTAACAGACCTTGCATCACAGCACCTTATAAATGGTAACACAGCATGCCTCACAACACCTTATACAGGGTAACAGAGCATGCCTCACAGCACCTTATAAATGGTAACAGAGCATGCCTCACAGCACCTTATAAATGGTAACAGAGCATGCCTCACAGCTCCTTATAAATAGTAAAAGAGCGTGCCTCACACCACCTTATGAATGGTAACAGAAAGGTCCTCACAACACCTTAGAAATGGTAACAGACCTTGCCTCACACCACCTTATAAATGATAACAGAGAGTGCTTCACAACACCTTATAAATAGTAACAGAGCATGCCTAACAACACTTTATTAATGGTAACAGAGCATTCCTCACAACACCTTTTGAATGGAAACAGAGCGTGCCTCACAAAACCTTATAAATGGTAACAGAATGTGCCTCACAACACCTTATACATAGTAACAGAGCTGCCTCACAACACCTTATAAATGGTAACAGATCATGCCTCACAACACCTTATACAACTACTTAGAAATGGTAACTGAGCAGACCTCACAACCACTGATAAATGGTAAGGGAGCATGCCTCACAACACCTTATATATGGTAGAAGAGCGTGACTAACCACACCTTATAAATGGTAACAGAGCAGGTCTCACAGCACCTTATAAATGGTAACAGAGCTTGCCTCACAACACCTTATGAATGGTAACAGAGCATGCCTCACAACACCTTATGAATGGTAACTGAACGTGCCTCACAACACCTTATACATGGTAATATGTATTTGGATGTCTCTTGATACTTGTTTTATATCTGAAGAAGTTTGCAGATCCTGCAAACAAAAAGTCCTTAATAATTAATTGCTTCAATACACTGCAAGGACTTTGTTTTTTTATGTTTTTCTACACTGTATAAGGTGTTGTGAGGCATGCTCTGTTACTATTTATAAGGTGCTGTGAGGCATACTCTGTTACCATTAATGGGGTGTTGTGAGGCACGCTCTGTTACCATGTATAATGTGTTGTGAGGCATGCTCTGTTTTCATGTATAAGCTCTTATAAATCATGCTCTGTCACCATTTATAAGGTTGTGTGAGGCATGCTCAGTTACCATTTCTAAGGTGTTGTCAGGCACACTTTGTTACAGTTGATAATGTGTTGTAAGACATGCTCTATTGCCATTTATAAGGTGTTGTGAGGCACGCTCTGTTACCATTTATAAGGTGTTGTGAGACATGCTCTTTTACCATTTCTAGTGTTGTGAAGCATACTCTGTTACCATTTATAAGGTGTTGTGAGGCATGCTCTGTTACAATTTATAAGGTGTAGTAAGGCATGCTCTGTTACCTTTTATAAGGTGTTGTGAGGCATGCTTTTTTACCATTCATAAGGTGTTGTGAGGCATGCTTTGTCACCATTTATAAGGTGTTGTGAGGCACGCTCCATTACCATTTATAAGGTGTTCTGAGGCATGCTCTGTTACCACTGACAAGGAAATTTGAGGCATGCTCTGTTACTATTTATAAGGTGTTGTGAGGAATACTCTGTTTTCATTTATAAGGTATTGTGAGGCACAATCTGTTACCATTCATAAGATGTTGTGAGGCATGCTCTGTTACCATTGATAAGGTGTTGTGAGGTATGCTCTGTTACCATGTATAAGGTATTGTGAGCCATGCTCTGTTACCATTTATAAGGTGTTTTTAGGCATATTCTGTTACCTTTAATAAGGTGTTGTGAGGCATGCTCTGTTATCATTTATAAGGTGCTGTGCGGCATGCTCTGTTATCATTTATGGGGTGTTGTGAGGTATGCTCTGTTACCATGTATAACGTGCTGTGAGGCATGCTCTGTTACCATGTATAAGGTGTTGTGAGGCACACTCTGTCACCATTTACAAGGTGTTGTGAGACACACTCTTTCACCATTTATAATGTGTTATGAGGCACGCACCATTACCATTTATAATGTGTTGTGAGGCATGCTCTGTTACCCTTTATAAGGTGTTGTGAGACATGCTGTGTTACCATTCATAAGGAGTTGTGAGGCATGCTCTATTACCATATCTAAGGTGTTGTGAGGTATGCTCTGTTAACATTCAAAAGGTGTTTTGAGACATGCTCTTTTTCCATGTATAAGGAGTTTTGAGGCATGCACTGTTACCCTGTATAAGGTGTTGTGAGGGATGCTTTGTTACCATTTATAAGGTGCTGTGAGACAAACTCTGTTACCATTTTTGGTATGTTGAAAGGCACACTCTGTTACCATGTATAATTTGTTGTGAGGCATGGTCGGTTACCATGGATAAGGTGTTGTAAAGCATGCTCTGTCATCAGTTATAAAGTGTTGGGAGGCACGTTCTGTTACCATTTATAAGTTGTTGTGATGCATGCTGTCTTTCCATGTATAAGGTGTAGTGAGGCATGCTCTGTTACCATTTTTAAGGTTTTGTGAGGCATGCTGTGTTACCAATTATAAAGTGTTGTGAGGCATGCTCTGTTACCATGTATTAGGAGTTGTGAGGCATGCTCTGTTACCATGTATAAGATGTTGTGAGGAATACATCTGTTACCATTTATAAGGTGTTGTCAGGCATGCTGTTTTACCATCTCTAAAGTGTTGTGATGCATACTCTGTTACCATTTATAAGGTTGTGTGAAGCACGCTCTGTTACCAATTATATGGTGTTGTGAGGCATGCTCAATAACCATTTATAAGGTGTTGTGAGGCACACTCAGTTACCATTGGTAAGTTGTTGTGAAGCATGCTCTCTTTCCGTTTATAAGGTGGTGTGAGGCACACCCTCTTACCATTGATAAGGTGGTGTGAGGCATGGTCTATTACTGTTTCTAAGGTGATGTGAGGTATGCTCTGTTACCATTTATAAGGTGTAGTGAAGCATGCTCTGTTAACATGTTTAAGATGGTGTGAGGCATCATCTGTTACTATTTATAAGGTGTTGTGAGCCACGCTCAGTTACCATTTATAAGGTGTTGTGAGGCATGCTAATTTACCATTGGTAAGGTGTTATGAGGCACGCTCTGTTATTTATAAGGTGGTGTGAGGCATGCTCTGTTACCATTGATAAGGTGTTGTGATGCATGCTCTGTTGCCATTTATAAGGTGCTGTGAGGCATGCTCTTTTACTATATATGAGGTGATTTGAGGCACTCTGTGTTGCTATTTATATTGCATTGTCAGGCACCTCTGTTATTATGTATAAGGTGTTGTGAGGCATGATATTTTACCATTTATAAGTTTTTGTGAGGCATGCTCTGTCACCATGTATAAGTTGTTTTGAGGCATGCTCTGTTACCATGTATAAGGTGTTGTAAGGCACACTCTGTTGCCAGGTATAAGCTGTTGTGAGGCACACTATGTTACCATTCATAAGGTGTTGTGAGGATTTTACCATGTATAAGCTGTTGTGAGGCATGTTCTGTTACTATGTAAAAGGTGTTGTGAGGCATGTTCTGTTAACATTGATAAGGTGTTTTGAGGCATGCTCTGTTACCATTTATAAGGTGTTGTGAGGCATGCTCTGTTATCATTCATAAGGTATTGTAAGGCATGCTCTGTTACCATTCATAAGGTATTGTGAGGCATGCTCTGTTACCATTTATAAGGTGTTATGAGGCATGCTCTGTTACCATTTATAAGGTGTTGTGAGGTACCCTCGGTTACCATTGTTAAGGTGTTGTGAGGTACCCTCAGTTACCATTGTTAAGGTGTTGTGAGGCATGCTCTATTACCATTTATAAGGTGGTGTGAGGCATGCTCTGTTACCATGTATAAGCTGTTGTGAGTCATGCTCTGTTACCATTTATAAGGTGTTGTGAGGCATGCTCTGTTACCATGTATAAGGTGTTGTGAGACCTGGTCTGTTACCATTTATAAGGTGTTGTGAGGCATGATCTGTTACCATTTATAAGGTGTTGTGAGGCATGATCTGTTTCCATTTATAAGGTATGAGGCACCTCTGTTACTATGTCTAAGGTGTTGTGAGGCATGCTCTCATACAATTTATAAGGTGTTGTGAGGCACACTCTGTTACCATATATAAGGTGATGTGAGGCATGCTCTGTTACCATTTATAAGGTGTTGTGAGGCACCTCTGTTACTATGTATAAGGTGTTGTGAGGCATGCTCTGTTAACATTTATAAGGTGTTGTGAGGCATGCTCTGTTACCATGTATAAGGTGAAGTGAGGCACACTCTGTTACCATATTTAAAGTGTTGTGAGGCATGCTCCCTTACCATTTATAAGTTGTTGTGAGGCATGCTCAGTTACCATTTCTAAGGAGGTGTGAGGCATGCTCTGTTACCATGTATAAGGTGTTGTGAGGCATGCTCTATTGCCATTATTAAAGTGTTAAGCGGCATACTCTGTTAACATTTATAAGGTGTTGTGAGGAACACTCTATTACTATGTATCATGTGATGTGAGGCTTGCTCTGTTATCATTTCTAAGGTGTTGTGAGGCATGCTCTGTTACCATGTATAAGGTGTTGTGATTCACACTCTGTTACCATATATAAGGTGTTGTGAGGCATGCTCCCTTACCATTTATAAGGTGTTGTGAGGCATGCTCAGTTACCATTTCTAAGGAGGTGTGAGGCACACTTTGATACCTTGTATAAGGTGTTGTGAGGCATGCTCTGTTACCATTGATAAGGTGTTGTGAGGCACGCTCTGTTACTAATTATAAGGTGTTGTGAGGCACACTCTGTTACCAAGTATAAGGTGTTGTGAGGCACACTCTGTTACCATTTATAAGGTTTTCTGAGGCACACTGTTACAATTCATAAGGTGTTATAAGGCACGCTCTGCTACCATTTATAAGGTGTTGTTAGGCATGCTCTGTTACTATTTATAAGGTGTTGTGAAGCATGCTCTGTTATAATTTATAAGGTGTTGTGAGGCATGCTTCCTTACCATTTATAAGGTGTTGTGAGGCATGCTCAGTTACCATTTCTAAGGAGTCGTGAGGCACACTTTGTTACTATGTATAAGGTGTTGTGAGGCATGCTCTGTTACCATTTATAAGGTGTTGTAAGGCACGCTCTTTTACTAATTAGAAGGTGTTGTAAGGCACACTCTGTTACCAAGTATAAGGTGTTTTGAGGCAAACTCTGTTACCATTTATAAGGTTTTGTGAGGCACACTGTTACAATTCATAAGGTTTTGTCAGGCATGCTCTGCTACCATTTATAAGGTGTTGTTAGGCATGCTCTGTTATCATTTATAAGGTGTTGTGAGGCCCGCTCTGTTCCTATTCATAAGGTGTTGTGAAGCATGCCCTGTTATCATTTATGAGGTGGTGTGAGGCCCGCTCTGTTACCATTTTTAAGGTGTTGTGAGGCACGCTCTGTTACCATTTATAAGGTGGTGTGAGGCACGCTCTGTTATCATTTATAAGGTGTTGTGAGGAATGCTCTGTTATCATTTATAAGATATTGTGAGGCTCGCTATGTTACTATTCATAATGTGTTGTGAAGCATGCCCTGTTACCATTAATAAGGTGGTGTGAGGCCCGCTCTTTTACCATTTATAATGAGATGTGAGGCACCCTCTGTTATCATTTATATGGTGTTGTGAGGAATGCTCTGTTATCATTTATAAAGTGTTGTGAGGCATGCTCTGTTACTATTTATAAGGTGTTGTGAAGCATGCTCTGTTATCATTTATAAGGTGGTGTGAGGCCCGCTCTGTTACCATTTCTAAGGTGTTGTGAGGAATGCTCTGTTACCATTTATAAGGTATTGTGAGGCAAGTTCTGTTACCATTTATAAGGTGGTGTGAGACATGCTCTGTTACTATTCATAAGGTTTTGTGAAGCACGTCCTGTTACCATTTATATGGTGTTGTGAGGCATGCTCAGTTATCATTTATAAGGTGTTGTGAGACACACTCAGTTACTATTTATAAGGTGGTGTGAGACATGCTCTGTTACTGTTTATGGGGTGTTGTAAGGCATGCTCTGTTATTATGTATAACGTGCTGTGAGGCATGCTCTGTTACCATGTATAAGGAGTTGTGAGACATGCTCTATTACCATTCATAAGGTGTTGTGAGGCATGTTCTGTTACCATTCATAAGCTGTCGTGAGGAACGCTCTGTCACCATTTACAAGGTGCTGTGAGGCACGCCCTTTTACCATTTATAAGGTGTTGTGAAGCATGCTCTGTTACCATGTATAAGGTGTTGTGAGGCATGCTCTGTTACCATTTATAAGGTGTTGTCAGGCATGCTCTCTTACCATGTATAAGGTGTTGTGTTGCACACTCAGTTACCATTGGTAAGGTGTTGTGAGGCACGCTCTGTTACCATGTATAATTTGTTGTGAGACATGCTCTGTTACCATTTGTAAGAAGTTGTGAGGCATGCTCTGTTACCATTTCTAAGGTGTTGTGAGGCATGCTCTGTTACAATGTATAAAGAGTTGTGAGGCAAAGTCTGTTACCTTGTATAAGGTGGGTAAAAAATATCACAAAATCAAACTAGAAAAACAAAAAAATGGAGAAGTCCTTGCAGTGTGTCGAAGCAATTTATTATTAAGCGCTTTTTGTTTGCAGGATCTGCAAACTTCTTCAGATATAAAATAAGTATCAAGAGACATCCAAATAGACAAGTTTATAAGGCAATCATATGATTTTAAGAACCAATCAACACCTTTCTAGTATAGCCTACTAGGAATGTGTTGATTGGTTCTTACAATCATGTGATTGCCTTTTAAACTTGCATATTTGCATGTCTCTTATACTTGTTTTATATCTGAAGAAGTTTGCAGATCCTGCAAACAAGCACTTTTTGTTTGCAGATCCTGCAAACAAAAAGTGCTTAATGATTAATTGCTTCAACTCACTGCAAGGACTTCATTTTTTTATTTGTTTTTCTACACTTTATAAGGTGTTGTGAGGATGCTGTTACTATTTATAAGGTGCTGTAAGGCATGCTCTGTTAGCATTTATGGGGTGTTGTGAGGCACGCTCTGTTACCATGTATAATGTGTTGTGAGGCATGCTCTGTTTTCATGTATAAGGTGTTCTAAATCATGCTCTGTCACTATTTATAAGGTTGTGTGAGGCATGCTCTCTTACCATTTCTAAGGTGTTGTGAGGCATGCTTTATTACCATTCATAAGGTGTTGTGAGGCATGCTCAGTTACCATTTCTAAAGTGTTGTGAGGCACACTTTGTTACCATTGATAAAGTGTTGTGAGGCACGCTCTGTAGCCATTCATAAGGTGTTTTGAGGCATGCTCTGTTACCATTTATAAGGTGTTGTGAGACATGCTCTTGTGCCATTTCTAAAGTGTTTTGAAGCATACTCTGTTACCATATCTAAGGTGTTGTGAGGCATGCTCTGTTACAATTTATAAGGTGTAGTAAGGCATGCTCTGTTACCTTTTATAAGGTGTCTTGAGGCATGCTTTATTACCATTCATAAGGTGTTGTGAGGCATGCTTTGTCACCATTTCTAAGGTGTTGTGAGGCACGCTCCGTTGCCATTTCTAAGATGCTGTGAGGAATGCTCTCTTAGCATTTATAAGGTATTGTGAGGCACAATCTGTTAACACTCATAAGGTGTTGTATGGCATGCTCTGTTACCATTGATAAGGTGTTGTGAGGCATGCTCTGTTACCATTTATAAGGTGCTGTGAGGCATGCTCTGTTACCATTTATAAGGTATTGTGAGGCACACTCTGTCACCATTTACAAGGTGTTTAAGACACACTCTTTCATCATTTATAAGGTGTTGTGAGGCATGCCCTATTACCATTTATAATATGTTGTGAGGCATGCTCTGTTACCCTGTATAAGGTGTTGTGAGGCATGCTGTGCTACCATTCATAAGGTGTTGTGAGGCATGCTCTATTACCATATATAAGGTGTTAGGAGGCATGCTCTATTAACATTCAAAAGGTGTTGTGAGACATGCTCTGTTACCATGTATAAGGTGTTGTGAGGGATGCTTTGTTACCATTTATAAGGTGCTGTGGGGCATGCTCTGTTACCATTTTTGGGGTGTTGAGAGGCACGCTCTGTTACCATGTATAATTTGTTGTGAGGCATGGTTGGTTACCATGTATAGGGTGTTGTAAAGTATGCTCTGTCATCAATTATAAGGTGTTGTGAGGCACGTTCTGTTACCATTTCTAAGTAGTTGTGAGGCACGCTCTCTTACCATGTATAAGGTGTTTTGTGGCATGCTCTGTTGCCATTTATAAGGTTTTGTGAGGCATGCTGTGTTACCAATTATTAAGTGTTGTGAGGTTACCATGTATTAGGAGTTGTGAGGCATGCTCTGTTACCAAGTATAAGATGTTGTGAGGAATACATCTGTTACCATTTATAAGGTGTTGTGAGCATGCTGTTTTACCATTTCTAAAGTGTTGTGATGCATACTCTGTTACCATTTATTAGGTTTTGTGAAGCACGATCTGTTACCAATTATATGATGTTGTGAGGCATGCTCAGTTACCATTTATAAGGTGTTGTATGGCACACTCTATTACTATTAATAAGGTGTTGCGAGGCACATTCTGTTACTATCTATAATGTGTTGCAAGGCATGCTTAGGTACCATGTGTAAGGTATTGTGATGGATGCTCTGTTACCATTTATAAGGTGTTGTGAGACATGCTCTATTACCATTCATATGGTGTTGTGAGTCACACTCTGTTACCTTTTATAAGACTTCTTGAGGCACGCTTTGCTACCCTTTATAAAGTGTTGTAAGGCACACTCAATTATCATTTATAAGGTGTTGTGAGGCACCCTCAGTTACCATTTATAAGGTGTTGTGAGGCACACTCAGTTACCATTGGTAAGTTGTTGTGAGGCATGCTCTCTTACCATTTATAAGGTGATGTGAGGCATGCCCTCTTACCATTGATAAGCTGGTGTGAGGCATGCTCTATTACCGTTTATAAGGCGATGTGAGGTATGCTCTGTTACCATTTATAAGGTGTTATGAGGCATGCTCTGTAAACATGTATAAGGTGGTGTGAGGCATCCTCTGTTACTATTTTAAGGTGTTGTGAGCCACGCTCATTTACCATTTATAAGGTGTTGTTAAACATGCTAATTTACCATTGGTAAGGTGTTACGAGGCACATTCTGTTATTTATAAGGTGGTGTGAGGCATGCTTTGTTACCATTGATAAGGTGTTGTGATGCATGCTCCGTTACCATTTATAATGAGCTGTGAGGCACACTCTGTTACTATTTATGAGGTGATTTGAGGCACGCTGTGTTACCATGTATATCATGTTGTCAGGCACCTCTATTATTATGTATAAGGTGTTATGAGGCATGGTATTTTACCATTTATAAGGTTATGTAAGGCATGCTCTGTCACCATATATAAGTTGTTGTGAGGCATCTCTGTTACCATGTATAAGGTGTTGTAAGGCACACTCTGTTACCAGGTATAAGGTGTTGTGAGGCACACTATGTTACCATTCATAAGGTGTTGTGAGGCTTTTACCATGTATAAGCTGTTGTGAGGCATGTTCTGTTATTATGTAAAAGGTGTTGTGAGGCATGCTCTGTTAACATTGATAAGGTGTTTTAAGGCATATTCTGTTAGCATTTTTAAAGTGTTGTGAGGCATGCTCTGTTACCATTCATAAGGTATTGTGAGGCATGCTCTGTTACCATTTATAAGGTGGTGTGAAGCATGCTCTGTTACCTTTCATGAGGTGTTATGAGGCACGCTCTCTTACCATTTATAAGGTGTTGTGAGACACGCTCTGTTTCCATTCATAAGATATTGTGAGGCACATTCTGTTACCATTTATAAGGTGGTGTGAGGCACGTTTTTTTACCATTTATAAAGTGTTGTGAGGCATGCTCAGTTACTATTTATATGGTGTTGTAAGGCACGGTCAGTTACCATTTATAAGGTGTTGTGAGGTACCCTCAGTTACCATTGGTAAGGTGTTGTGAGGCATGCTCTATTACCATTTATAAGGTGGTGTGAAGCATGCTCTGTTGCTATGTATAAGCTGTTGAGAGGCATGCTCTGTTACTATTTATAAGGTGTTGTGATGCATGCTCTGTTACCATGTATAAGGTGTTGGAAGGCATGCTGTGTTACCATTTATAAGGTGTTGTGAGGTACCCTCAGTTACCATATATATAAGGTGTTGTGAGGCATGCTCTGTTTTCATGTATAAGGTGGTGTGATGCATGCTCTGTTACCATGTATATGCTATTGTGAATCACGCTCTCTTACCATGTATAAGGTGTTGGAAGGCATGCTGTGTTACCATTTATAAGGTGGTGTGAAGCATGCTCTGTTACCATGTATAAGGTGTTGTGAGGCATGCTCTGTTTCCATGTATAAGGTGTTGTGAGGCATGCTCTGTTACCATTTATAAGGTGGTGTGAGGCATGCTCTGTTACCATGTATAAGGTGTTTTGAGGCATGCTCTGTTACCATTTATAAGGTGGTGTGAGTCATGCTCTGTTTCCATGTATAAGGTGTTGTAAGGCATGTGCTGTTACCATTTTTAAGGTGTTGTTTGGCATGCTCTCTTACCATTTAGAAGGTATTGTCAGGCATGCTCTGCTGCCATTTATAAAGTGGTGTGAGGCATGCTCTGTAACCATTTATTAGATGTTGTCTGTTACCATTTATAAGGTGTTGTAAGGCATGCACTGTTACCATTTATAAGGTCTTATGAGGCATGCTTTATTACCATTCATAAGGTGTTGTGAGGCATGCTCAGTTACCATTTCTAAGGTGTTTCCATTTATAAAGTGGTGTGAGGCACGCTCTGTAACCATTTATTAGGTGTTTGTTACCATTCATAAGGTGTTGTGAGGCATGCTCTGTTACCATTTCTAAGGTGTTGCCATTTATAAAGTGGTGTGAGGCACCTCTGTAACCATTTATTAGGTGTTTGTTACCATTTATAAGGTGTTGTGAGACATGCTCTTTTACCATTTATAAGGTGCAGTGAGGCATGCTCTTTTACCATGTATGGGGTATGCTCAGTTGTGACTCCAGTTTTCCTTTCTTTTTGGGACACAACAGAGGCACTGTAGCTAGATAGTGGGGCACGTGGGACATCTGAAGGGAAAAGCAAACAATCAAGTAAGTACAAAACGTATGGTAACAATTCACCCACAATCCATTGTTAAACATGAAGACCATTTCCCTATATTATCCTATAGAAAAAAAAATAAATGCCACAGTCTAGTAACTTATTAAAATATTTTACTTATCCTGACAATATGCGCAACATAGCAAATAACTAATTTTTTCAAGCTCAAAGATTATGGTTTGGGTGAACTGTCATTATGCTTTAGTGTAACAAATCAAATCTGTAACTCACTATACTAAAAAAGTGGGTGAATAACACAAAGACATCTGTGCCTCATTAAAAAGAGAAAAATACCTCATAACAAATTCAAGAATGGCACTTTGTACCTGTTTTGTACTGTCCTGTACAAGAAGGATTGGGATGACATGACAGGAACTACAAAATATTTTTGAACAAATATACCACATTTCACCAATAGTCAAGCCAAAATAAAGCTTACCACTACAAAAGTGGTAAATAGAAAAAGTAGTTTATTTGCATGTCTTATTTGATGCTGAAGAAATAATGGTCGTGTAACAGCTCCTGGATTACATAGATAGTTTTAAAACCATAGGACTGACTCTGAATTGGCAGCCTTAAACAGTATGTAGTTCAGCTATTTTATTTTGTTGCGGATTTATGACTTTTAAGAAGTAACTGCAGTGCTAGAAATACAAATCAGAGTAATTCAGGCAAAAAGTGGGAAAAGTTATCAGGTTCTAAACATTGTGCATGATGCCTATGACTCACTCTGCTGCAATTCTTATTTACATGGCAGTAAAAACATGTTCCCTTATATAGAGCATGGCTTATATAAAGTGGGCTTGAAATGCATTCTGGGATTAAGACTTCGATGAACAGATTAATATGGTAGGTGTCATTAAAAATAGGATACACAGTGATTTTTGTGCATTAAAATAGTTCAAAACACAAAGATCATAGGATTGTGGAAAATTACTAGGCTTTTGACCCTGAGGCCCTTATAAGCCTAGCCAAGAGTTTAGCCCATGTTTAGACATGTCAGCACCTGATACCCCTGTCCAGCAGGAACATCTGTGGAATCCCAGGGATGTATTTTCTATTTCTCATCCAGTTATCCAGGCTGCACTTAAAAAGGGGTAAAGAGGTACTCTGCTTGACATGGAGATGGAGTCTATTCCACAGGGTCTCTGGGACACAAATTTGTCCCACCAACAAGTCCTATTGATGTCACAGATGAGGTTTGAGGCCATACGTGTGGGTTACTTGAGTGGAGCTTGACTTACAGATATGCAGCAGTCCCATCAAGGTGGGGTATGAGATCACCTCGTATGCTAGACAGAGGTCACCTCTGAGGAGTCTGTATGAAACTGAGTAGAGGGATATGGCTTTTAGCCTATCTGTGCATGGTACATTTTGAGGCCCGGGATTATCCTGGGGTGGAACATTTGTGGTTTCTCCAGCTGCTGCATGTGCTTTGTGAGTTACATGCCGAACGGGGCATCGTACTCAATAATAGGCCTTATAAGGGAAGAATACAGGGATGTTATGACCTCCTTGTCCCTGGATAAGATACCCTTCCTTATGAGGTGGGCCATGTAGAAAGTTTTCTGTACAACAGAAGCAACATGGTAATAAAAAGTCATGTTGCTATCAATCTGGGTGCCTTAATCCCTCATGACTGATTGTGTGCTTAGGACATTGTTATTAATGTGATAATTTTTGGGGACATCACTTTCCTCTAAGGGGATGATGATGCATTTTTGGTATTCATTTTGAGGCCATGTTTCTGGAACCAGTCATTTGTTTGGCTGAGACCATCTTGAAGGATGTCCACATCACTAGGCAAATTGATGACAACACCCAGCTTGCAGTCATCTGCAAACTTGGTCAGCCATAGCCCACTGGTTTTGCCCTGCACCTCAAAAATGTATATCCCAAATAACAGAGACCCCAAGACTGAACCCTGTTGTACACCACTTGATACAGATCTACTGCTTGAGGTGGCTTCCTCCATTTTGACTAGGGAGGTTGTATCATTGAGCCAGTTAGTTACTCATCTGGTAACATACGGACTGATGCCTAGTTGAGGGAATTTATCTATTATGCCCAAGTGGGGAATAATAGGCTTTGGCCAGGCCAAGTTAAGTGGTGTGCCTTGTCTTCCCCTTATTCCATGGCTTTGGTGACTGTCTCAAAGCAGTTGACCATATTTAACAGACATGACCTCCTCTAAATGAAGCCAAACTGTGTGGGATTGAGTGTTTGCAGGTTGCCAATGTTCTTGTTAATGAGGTCTATGATAATCCATTCCATGGCCTTGCAGATTAGACTAGTTAGGCTGATGGGTCTATTATTTCCTGGATCGGTGGGTGCTCTGCCTTTGTGCAAGGACTGACAGTTGCTGTCCTTCACTATGCTGGGACAAAGCCAGTACTCAGGCTTTGGTTGAATAGGGTGCCTAATGGTGCTGCAAGTTCCTGCCTGAGTTCATGTGGGATGCAGCCTGGGATGTTATCAGGTCCCATGGAATCTGTATTTTTTTGGCTTTGAGAGAGCAGTGATGACCCGTTTCCTAGATATAATGGGAAGGGGGCAGGTACTGTGAATGCCCTGATTTACTGATGGGGGGACAGATGGGTGAAATTTTCACTAAATCTTTCAGCCAGCAAGTTTGCTATATCTATGGCATTTGTATATGTGGTGTCCTTGACCACCAGCTCTGAACAGATCTGAGTGCTTCTTTTGAGATTGCGTGTGAAGAAGGCCTTATGATTGTTTCTAGTAGATCTGGCCAATTTGGACTCGAAGTTTGCTTTGGAGGATTTCACTAGTGCTCTTATTTGCTTCTCAGGCTAAGGAGAGATTGCTTCCAATTGGGCATCTGTTTCTTCTTGGTCCTGGACAGTAATTTTTCCTTTTGTTATAGAGTTTATTTATTGCAGATGTCCACCAGACAGGTTTACTCTTCTTTGCAGAGGATGACTTAGTCATGTCAAATATTCCTGATTCCATGCATCTATATAAATGTTTGTATAGTGCTTTGGTATAGTTTTGGATACTGGTGCCAGTTCCTAGAGAGGGGGAGGGGGTTATGAAGCTGTTTATGCCATCCCGCAGGAGGCTGTAATCAGCTTTGGAGAAGTTTTTTTTGTTTGACCCTAGCTAGACGGGGGTCAGTGGAGATCGTGAATTTGAAAGTGACTGCTTTATGGTCAGCTCTTACCAGGGAGGATGATATTTCAGGGATCCTGCAGTGGTTACTCATGTTGGTTAATACCAAGTCCAAGATATTATCACCTCTTGTGGGGGTATCGACTAGCTGTTCCAAAGCATTTGCATTGACAGAATCATGGAATCTCTGGGCATTTGTGTTCTGGCATGAATAGTTCTTCCTGTCTATGTTTGGGTAGTTAAAGTCACCCAGGATCAGGGTAAAGGGTTGAATCTTCATTGATTTGAAGAGGTCCAGATAGGCAGAATGGGCATCTTGAGTCAAATTTGGGGGCCAGTAGCTAGCTATGATTTTTATAAGGGTCTTGCCAATGGTTAGCTGCACCTGGAGTGCCTCCTGTGCTTCATACTGTTTGACCAGCCTGGAGGTGTGTATGTCTTTAATATATTTTGAAACTCCATCTCCTTTGGCTTTGCTACCTGCAGTTTGGGGTCTGAATGCATGAGTAACCTGGTAAGGTTGTGGTGCTCTCCGCAGCTTTGAACCAGGTTTATGTGACTGTGCAGATATCAGCATTTTCCAGGTTTAAGAATGCTTGCAATGGGTTCATGTTTACACGACTAGCGTTTAACAGCATGACCTTTAATTTGCATTTTGTTGACATTTTTATGTTGGTAGTTTTATCCTCATCATTTTTCCTAAAAAAGGCACTATGGCAGAGGCAAGAGTCTTTGCCAGAAGCCTGAAGCCCAAGTGAGACAGATGCAGGCCATCTCTTGCAAAACATCGTGGTCTGTCGATCATATCTTCCCAGGCTCTCAAATACTAGATCCCCTTGGAATAACACCAGAAACTAGGCCAATTGTTAAAGTCAATAATTTTCTGTTTGCATTATGGCATCATTGTGGGTGATGGTAGAATGCTGCTTAAGGCTAAGGACATACCCGCTTGAGACACATATTCAGCAAGTTCAATAATGTCTCTGTTCATATAGTCTAGGGAGGTACATCTCAAGTCATTCACACCAACATGGTCTATGACAGAGTCATAACAGTACCTGCTGTTGAAAGACTTGAGTGCATATGTGATATGGTGGATTCTGGCCCCTGACAGACAACTAACCCTGACTTTCTCCTTATACATCCTGGTGAGTGGCACATCTGTGTGTCCCACAATGGAGTCTCCCATGAGTAATACATTGGGTTTATGTTTAAGCCTTAGTGGTTGTGAGACACAAGTGTGTGAACTAGGCTTGGCATGTGGAGTGGAAGGTTGTGGAGATCGCGTATGTTTTTGCCTCTGAGGTCTCCTTTGTTTGGGTAGGTTTTGTTGAGGGCTGCCGCATATGTGGGTATGTGTTGTGGAGGTATGGGTGTGGGTGGTGTTTGAGGTGTAATGATTGTCTTGACAGTCTTCTCAGAGCCAGATATACTGGCTTGTGAGGGAGAGAGCATAGACTCTAGGTTCCTAATGTAACTTCCTCTCTCACAAATTGTGTTCCTAGGTGGTAGTAGTAGGTGGTTGTCCATGTACATGAGGCAGTTGCTACACTGTCTCAAGATGTCCATATCAACCAGACTGGCAGGAGAAATACAATGAAAGAACTATACAGTGACAACCATCAGTATCAAGCAATCAATCAATACAGCTAAGAGCAGACTTGCAATCTCATGACTACCATACCATTCATAACACTGACAAAGAAAATAATTACAAACACAAAAGCTATAGTCAAACTTCCATCCTCAAAATATGAAATGATAAACAATCTGGCATAATGTGAAACAGATAGGTAAAATGTGATATGTACCAAGAACAACTAGGAAGAAAGCTTACAGCGTAGTTAAAATGTGCACTCTCTTTCCTTGCTAGAACAATCACCTGGTTGCAATGCAACATTGTCCTTTTACACTATTTATGAGGTAAAAAGTTGCACAATGGTTGTAATGCATTCTGTTTTACCACACGCACAGCTCTTTAAACACTACGGACATGAGAGTAAGTTGCAAAAGTCCAGCACTCCCACAAACAAAAAAGCAATTTATTCATATTCTCAATCTTTAATTAGAAATTCACAGAAATAAACATTAGCCATTCTGTCCACTACATTTCTAATAATTTGATCTCTGACCCACGTGCATGCAAATATAACAGACAAACATCCAGCAATTGCAGCCACTTGTATTACTGTATGGGTCTATGTTTACCGATTGAACTGCATGTTCATCGAATGCCCATTCATTGAACACAGACCATCAAAGCTTCCTTTAATCGAAAGGCCATATGATCATAAATTATTTCATCAAGCAATCATAATTGGCCATCTTAAAGAAGCAGAATGTAAAACTTATCGGTAATGTAGTTATAAGGAAAACTGCCCTTTCCACACTGTAGTAGTGTGATTTCAGAGTTGGTGTATATATAATTAGCGGGGGTTGGGGGTGACAGAGGAGGATATGGAAAAGATTGAACTCTCCTTATATGGGGGACTGCTCTCCCCACACAACCAGCACTGATTAGCAGCTATCTGGAGGGTGCACATTCAGATGATTGCCCATTATAAAGTGAATTTATAAATGCATAAATACTGACCAAGAAGAGTATTTTAGCTCAGAGCTCTGAGAACCATACAGTGCATCCTATTGTATCCCCATGCCCTCTCAAACACTTAGCTCAAAAATAAGTGACAAAGACTCAGAAATCAGAAACATATTTTCTTTTATCCATCTGCTACCCATTAAACCCACTGCAGAAAGTGAATCTTTTCAGGGTGACCCAAGAGAACTGTCTGAGTGACTTGCTCAAAGTCATACAGTAGGCAGATGGAGGTGGGATTCAAACCCTGAACTTTTGATAAAAGGAAGCAGTTCATTAACAGTTCTGAGGAGTAAGTGTCAGACAACTCTAATTCACTTAGAAAGTTAACAGAACAAGAACAGGTGTTGCATCGGCATGCATTTTCTGAACAATACAAACTATGAAAGTATAATGACTGACACTATTGATGGACTGTAAACCTTAGTTACTTACCAGAAAAAGAAATTTTTGAAAGTCTTACAGCTGGTGATGAGGATCATTGCTCCATGCTATTAATTAGCTACTTTCTGTAATGTACATGGATTCATTCTACTGCCTTTTGCCTGCTGTGTGACTCTTGAGTAAATCATTTAACCAGACAGTACTCCTGTTAACACATATACACTTTTAGGTATTGTGTTTTGCCCTTACCATCGCAAAATCCTAAAATAATGCATTTTTATCTTCTTTTTCCCATGCTGCTTTTTCTACAAAGCAAAAATTGTGCATTTCTGAAGCATCAAACTTAGGAAAGTGGAAAATCAAGCTGTTAGTTGTTAGAAAATACTGCTTCTTCTAAAGTATAAGCCAATGACAGCGAAGCAGAAGAGCAGCCGAGAGCTTCGTAATCAGCTGAGAGCAGCAGCAAAGTGAAAGTGGGTGTGGACTGACAGACTTAATTTTCATTATTTCTGGGATAAGCCAATTGGATTGAGATTTCTTTTCCAGATTTTATTATTCCCTGGATTGTGGCACACAGTTTCAAAGTGGGGCATACAAGTGTAGTACTAGTATTTATTTATTCTTTGTTGAGTTGACAGGCATGTGGGAGATCATCCTTTCCAGCTTTGGTTTTGCTTATGAGTTCAGAACTGTAATCACTTTCTGTTTGTTGGTTTTCTTTTACAAGATGCACTTTCTGAAATAGTTTTTCACTTTCTTTTTTTCCCGGGACAGGATTTTTTTTTTTGTCGGCTCTGTTTCTCTCCACACATCATACTGCATGGATTGCACAGTAGCTGAGTGATACCTCTGGAGTTTACAAAAGGAGTTTCTTTAGAAAGGATAATGCTATATAACTATGGCACATATACAAACAAGAGCTAGTAACTAACACATTAATTCTACTTAAAGTTTACTTTAATTTACATTAATTACTGATCAAATCAATGATGCAAATTTATTACAGGCAATGTATCATACCTCAATGATTACAGCTCAAAAGTACACAAATTTTACGATTTATTTATTTACTTAGATTTGCTAACCAGGATGATCTCACCTGACTATACAATACTCCTTTCAGCAGCAGCTCAGTGAAAAAAGTTCCAATAGTAAGTATGCAAACATTTTTTAACATGATTAGTAGCTTTTAAATAAATAAATGCCTTAATATTAATAGTCATACATACATAACACTGTTATATGCATTCTTACATTATAAGACAGACAATTTTCAAACATATGTCATGCGATATGCAGATATGCAGATACAACCCGGGATTCATGAAGCTCGGCACAAGGACGGTGTTAGCTTTGCGCCAACCATGAGGCATAGAGATGGCACAGCAGCACCACATGCATATTAATGAAGGCACGCTGCCACAATGTTCACATGCATGGGAAATGTGCACGAGTGTGGGGGGGTGTGTCTAATCGCTGCATGGAGGCGTGAACATGCCGGCTGCATACACACAACCTAAAATGCTGACTAGTACAGCCTGACTCTAATAATAATCACTCCTGTCAGTGTCCGTGGATACTGAAATGTATGCAAAGCATACAAGACAGTTTTGCGAATGCCAAAATAAAAAGTAAACACAAAGGCACATAGCTGAATATTGAGTCCCCGTCCCATGAACAAATGACATTTAAAACCCTGTGCCCGTATTCCATTGTAGTGTTGATTGTTATACCAAGTGGAAGTGAAACACAGCATGTTAGTGCGCCACTGCCATTTGCTAAGCCTGGCCCAATGGTTAGGGTTAACACCTGTCCCACAATGTGAGGGACAGTCCCCCTCTGGGCAGTTGTGTCCATATAAAAAACAGTATAAATGTTAAATGTCCTGCGACTGTAGGACATAATTATGTCCCATATTTTATGTAATAGTTCCATAAAATACTTATTTCCATATGTAAAATACCTAAATGCTACAAGAAACAGAATAAGCAACTAAACTGCTACAACAATAAGCTTTCATTTAGGCATAAAACTAATGTACTATCCTTTGTACTGACTGTGGGTATGTGTTGGCCTGTAAAATCAGATGTGTGTCCCGAAAATGTCCCATTTTGGTCATTTGAAAAGGTGGCAACCCTACTAATGGTCAGAGCATTCGCTCAATATTTGCCCAATCGCAGTCCAAGTCGTCCTTGTCAGGACAGTCCAAAGATGAATGGGTATTACCCAGGTCTACCTACCATGTCAGGAAAGATAAGTATTTGCGTGTACCTATGTGCGTGAAGTACAGCATATGGAAGATCAAAAATGCTAGGGTAGTCCTCACAACCATATTGGTACCAGAGATATGTAGTGTATGCAATGTGTTCTGCTGACTGTGCCATGGGCCATCAACCAGAGAAGGGATGGATGGCGTGTGTGGAATATGGGGGAGGGGGGTAACGGGTAATGTAATAATTCGCAAAGGGGAGACTGGGTCGGATGCACAATAGGTGAACTGGAGGTGTATGAGGGAGCAGTGGGTGAATCAGAAAGAAAACCAAAAAACAAACATTCACATCCACAATACAACCTGACAGGCCATACTGTAGAACACAATCCCACAAACATATGAACATTAAAATGTGTGATACACATGTACAGAAACGTTACTGGCACACATCCACATAATGGTCTGGCCTGAACTGAGCCATCCAACCCAAATACACCTGGATACATAACTGAATACCCATCATCCTCTCCACAGCACCCCCCCCCTTCCTGAACATCCACCAAAACCACCCATACTCGGGCTGCTAGCTTGGCGCAGCCATATCTGCACATAATCTAGTAGGCAGTCTCACCCTAGGCAGTCTCAGGATTGAAACTATTTATCCCTTGCATGTATAACCCTACCTCATTTTCATAAATCCAAATAAATTGAGGTTATTGGTCCCCAGAATTTTTGGAAATCCCTCATGGGATAAGTATCTGTTCTAAAGATTAGACTTAGTGTCACGACATGATATCCAGTCCCGTAGACATCTGGTAACAAGTTGTATGAGCAGTAGTTGTCCACAACCCTGCTCAGCCTCCAGCCGGTCCTGCAGAACCTACGACCCAGGATTAAACACCTGATCATGATTCACATCTCCCCACGTGCATTATCACGAATATATACCTTTCACATTCGCATAGCTACACATCACACATACATGCATATAAGTAGTTGTCAAGTATGTGTCCAATTCATAAATATGTATACTTGCAAATGTATACACATGCGTCTCAGAAACATATGAATAGTAACATGTACTATACATACGTACACCACCTGACTGTCACATTTGTTGCCAGTACTGTGGAATGGCTGTAGTAAAGTCATATATCCTAATTACCAAACATAGAGAATGTATCACGGATGGTTTAGTGGTAAAACCAGTGACTATGGTGTTCCTGTTCCCGGGTCCAAGCCATG
Organism: Protopterus annectens; assembly: GCF_019279795.1. Classification (NCBI taxonomy): domain Eukaryota; kingdom Metazoa; phylum Chordata; order Ceratodontiformes; family Protopteridae; genus Protopterus; species Protopterus annectens. The sequence goes on from NC_056743.1 coordinate 1,461,939,366, forward strand.
CAAGGGGTAATTTTATATGATGGCCACAATAGTGGCAGTCAGATATAGGGAGATTAAGGAACTTTAAAGCAGACATAAGTAGGGTTACCACCTGTCCCACTTTGCGAGGGACGGTCCCTTTTTGGGCAGTTGTGTCCTGACCAACAATATTAAAATGGCAAATGTCCTGAGATTATAGGAAATAATTATGTCCCATATTTCATGTAACAGTTGCATAAAATAGTTATTTCTGTATGTAAAATACCTAAATGTTACAAGAAACAGAATAAGCAACTAAACTGCTACAAGAATAAGCTTTTATTTAGGCAAAAAAGTAAAGTTCTATCCTTTGTATTGACCGTGGGTATGTGTCAGCCTATAAAATCTGATGTGTGTCCCGAAAATGTCCCACTTTGGCCATTTGAAAAAGTGGCAACCCTATACGTAAGTGGGTATGCAAGCGTGTATGCGCAACGGTAAGTGGCGGTGATTCAATGGTATGGGAAATGTCCAAATGGGCTTGTTCTGCCCTGCAACCAAATAAACGTCCTCTGCAAGGGTCGGAACCAGGACCCTGCACACACAGCTAATGTGAATTACCAATACACCATGGCAGATATACAGACAATGGACAGTACCACAAACATATCATACAGCACAGTCATTCAACTGTATAGGAATGTATCCCATTATGTAGATGTATATGTGAGTGTTTATGTCCAGCATATAGGTACATACATATATAGAGATATATCAGGAACATACCATGTGGCAACAAAGCATTACAAACGAATGAAACATGAAACACCAGCGACGCCTGTATTATATAGTGGTGTTGTTCTATGTGATCTCAAGACTCCCTCAGACAGAAATGTGTCATTCATGCATGTAGATAGTTGCACATTGGCCGTATACATCACTCTGTGCATGTAATGTACATTAACACAACAGTACCTGTCTGATCATTATGTGTGAACAGTACTCTTGCAAGGTGCTGTGTGCAACATCATCATCATGATAAAGGTAAATGGGATAACCATAGAGGGACCGGTAGTGTTGTGTGTACAATGGGGTCATCCTCATCACGTGTACCTGGACCATTTAGGAGTGATGTGCATACCAGGATTGTGTACCTGAGGGACATGGGTGAGGATAACAAGAGTATGTTGTGATGCATATTACAAGGGTTATATGTGTCCAGTGGGCATGTGTGTGAAATGGACAGCTATGTATAGGGCAGATGTTGTCCTAGGAGACAATTGGTCTTATGTTACCGTAGGTGAGGGTCGGATGTAGGGGAATTAGTGTAGGTATAGCCGTGGAGGATAGGTAGCATAGGATCACAGAAAAGACAGCATACAGGGTTGGTATATGACACATGTGGGGCACTACACCCCAGATGGGGATGGGTGTTCGGCATTCACAAGCCCATGGGAACAGTGGGATGGAGGTCCCCAGCCATGGGCAACCGCCACTGCACCTAAACAGCTGCAAAGGAGGCAGTGCTTGGGGCTGTCCAGGAGGGGCAGCATCACCCTGTAAATGTGACACTCCACCCTTGAGCTTGTGTATCTGACTTCGGAACCCCTTAGTGAGCCCCCAAAGGAACACGTCCAGGACCGCACGACAGCAGACATGTATCTGTCTGGTCCTGCTCCCAGGGGGGACATGCTCCATCCTCAGTGGTGGTACCACCAGAAGGTTTTGCAGAGCCAACAGAGGTTGATGTCCATGGCTGGGCCTCAGATCTGCTAGTGCCATTGTCAGCTGAAGTGGGACAGGAGGTTCTGTTCGGACCTCCCAACCCATTCAGCCTATAGTGTTGCAGTTTAAACCCATGTATGGTTTAGTGATAGACAACAGCATATAGGATTACCTACAACAGTATGCATAGATATCACCATCAACCCAACACAACAGATGAAATACTTTTGATGAGGGAGCACAACACATGCATATATACTGCATGCCATCTGTGCAATGTGTAGTAGACGTGTGACCGCAACTATGAACAGTTGGTCATTATTGGCTTGTCACTGGGAACTCCAGACAATGTCTGTCATACCACTGTTTCATATGACACATGTCCAGTCAGGGATGCAATGGCAGTAACACATTCCTATCATCATGTACTGTCTGCAATCCTCACACTATGCTTCTGCTGTGTACAGATGTGTGTTCAGTGTGTAACATAGGAAACAAATGGTTGCACACACTGACCAGCTCACAGATGGCCCTACAGATGGGGGTCCCTCATGAATAGAGTACTGTCATGTCTGTATTAAAACATGCAGAATAGCCATTACTACACACATGTTAAACAGGCAGTAGTCTCAATGCAGCACAGCTACACTTACATGCTGTAGTCATGTGTGGCACATCACCCTCCTGTCTTTAGGCTATTTCCCACTGTGTATAATGTTTGAAGTACATCCAGATATCATCTGTGATGCTGTGTCAGAACACCACATCCAGGTACCACTCACACCGACTGTCATGGCCAAATACCAACATGTTTTCCCTAGATAATGTACTGTGTTTATCATGTGAATGGCTATGGGAACACCATCACAGCTGTTCCACATGCAATCAGCTAGAGGAGGACTGCAATAGGTGCAGAGGCCATCACCTGATCATGTCCATCACTTACAATATACATGCTGCTGCTGGGCAGGTGTACACCTTCACATCCACCAGAGAGTGTGTGGGTGGGACAGGCAAAGCACACCAGGGAAGGGCTTGGAGACTTAACCCTAAGCATCATCTGCCACATGCCTAACAGTACAGGGGTCAAACCCCTGACTGACTAGTCATTATTATTGCATGTGCATGACGTTACTACATGTGCCACAAAGGCGACATGTTGCTGTGCTGTAAGAACATATATTTGTGTAGGTGAGTGACATCTGCAAGAGATATAGTAGACATACATGAGGTGTGGCACACATGGCTGTTCACATGAACGGGTGCCATTGTCAACACAACCACACTCTCTAATGGACACACATTGACACTCTTTGCCAGGACCACAAATACACAACCTAACTACTTAGTTTGCCACACTGCAGTAATGCACAGGACATATCTGGAGGTTCTATGGGCTAGGGCATGTGAAAGTGTTTGACATCTGTTGGTATGCCAATGAGGGTTATACTGGGAGTGACTGTGGTTGGGAGCATCATAACCCACATGCAGACACAAGGTGCCAGTACTGACATGCATGTATGCATTGCTTCATGCATGTGTAGTGGTTGGCTGTGCTAGATGGCTGTACAAGGCTGGGTGAGGGGTAATCTTTGGCATTGTGTCACCCGAAAATGGTGTGCAATGCAGGGGTGTAGTGTCTGCAATGTCCCACACAGATGAGTACTGAATTATCTGCCCTGACATCCTGGTTACCAATGTGTATGGCCTTAGCTTTGCAATGCATGCCATGTCTGTGTTTGATAGTCCTTCACATGGGCATTGCCTGGGATGTGCATGTCCCACAATACTGTACAGTGACATGTACAGGTGTTCCTGTTTTGGCAGGCACATGTTGGGTACACAGACTGTTATCCCCCGATATGGCAATATTGGCCTGGTGTGACAAAACCTTCTTATAGTGAGCAGATCGACCCTGCACCTGCGTTGATAGTATGATACAGGTATTCCCTGGTGTCAGTGGCATTGTTCCATACAGGGCACATGTGTATGGCATTGTATGGCCTCTGTGGTTCACATTTGATGGCACCACATATGTTGTAGGCATCCAGTGGGGAACATAGTGAAGGCACAATGTCCGCTAATATGTGCCTATTGTACCACTGAACAAGGTGCCATGTCCTCTGCAGGCCACTGCATTCACACCATGCCTACTATCTGTCATCAATATGCATGGTACTAGCAACATAGCATGATATCCTAGGAAACTGTGTTTGTGCATGGCACATGGGTGCAGGACATATACCAGGTACTGGTAGGGTTGCATACATTGTTCACCAAGCCTTTTGCCAGATGTAGGGGTATGGCGTGCCAACACAGTCCCATGGCTGACTGACAGCTGTACTCCTCTTGAGGTGGCCAATGTGTCATAAGACGGACACCATATAGGAAAACTACAAAATCTGCTCCCCAACATGTCCAATGATAAGACACTCACAGCCACCTCTACACAGGCTCTGACAGAAAAACACACACTTGCCATGTCCTGTATATGAACCCCTATCTACCATATCACACTGCAGCAATACGCTTTTAGGGCATGCACTACGGCGAATACTGCGTTACAGCCCACTTACATGTAGAGACCTAGGTGGGTGACAACAGCAGGATTGACAAAGGTAGTCATGTGATTTGTACAGAGAGTGCATATGCTACAAAGCACTGTACTTGTCTCATGCAGGCAGAAACACACACACACACACACACACACACACACACACACACACACACACACACATACACACCCACCCACACACCCACCCACACACCCACACACACACACACACACACACACACACACACACACACACACACACACACACACACACACACACACACACACACACACACACACCTGGCATGTCTGGGATTAGAATATTAAACTACCTACTTTATTACACTACAGCATTACGCAATTACAGAACGTGCAACCCAGATTACTGGGTTACAGTACTCCCAGAGGTGTATTTCTAGGTGGGTGACATCATCAGCCTTGCCAAAGGTGGGTATAGTAATTGTATGGAGTGTGAGCAGTCTAAAAGCATTATTCAGTCCTCAGGCAGAAGGGGACAAAAATACACACTTGGCAAGTCTGGGATTAGAACACCAACCTAACTACTTTATTACACTACAGCATTACACAGTTACAAAACTTGCTACTGAGATTACAGGGACACAGCACTCCCAGAGGTGTATTTTTAGGTGGGTGACATCATCAGCCTTGCCAAAGCTGGGTATAGGAATTGTATGGAGTGTTAGCAGTCTGAAAGCATTATTCCGTCCTCAGGCAGACAGGGACAAACACACACACACACACACACACACACACACACACACACACACACACACACACACACACACACACACACACTTGGCAAGTCTGGGATTAAAACACTGACCTAACTAATTTATTACACTACAGCATTACGCAGTTACAGAATGCACTACTGAGATTACTGGGACACAGCACTCCCAGAAGTGTATTTCTAGGTGGGTGACATCATCAGTCTTGCCAAAGGAGGGTATAGGAATTGTATGGAGTGTGAGCAGTCTAAAAGCATTATTCAGTCATAAGGCAGACAGGGACAAACAGACACACACACACACGCACACACACACACACACACACAAACACACTTGGCAAGTCTGGGATTAGAACACTGACCTAACTACTTTATTACACTACAGCATTACGCAGTTGCAGAACGTGCTACCAAGATTACTGGGACACAGCACTTCCAGAGGTGTATTTCTAGGTGGGTGACATCATCAGCCTTGCCAAGGGTGGGTAAAGGAATTGTATGGAGTGTGAGCAGTCTAAAAGCATTATTCTGTACTCAGGCAGACAGAGACAAACACACACACACACACACACACACACACACACACACACACACACACACACACACACACACACACACATACACACACACACACACACACACACACACACACACACACACACGCCAGTGTTGGGAACAGAACACATGCCTACCTACAGATCACTATTACTATACTACATAGTTATGAGTCGCGCCACACAGGCTACACATGTCAAGGCTGTCATTATGACCTTCTAGGAATGCGGACATCAACAGGGATGCTAGCAGTTAGGATGTACATACCTGTGAACCTGTGTGTTTAAAGTAGGAATCCATCCTGACCTGGAGTATGCCCATCTGTGGAATGGATGACAGCTATCACTATGCAGGGTTACAATGGTCATGCCCATACACATAGAGGCACATAACCGACACAAGGTGTCACTGGGCATGCTCACACACTTAGTAGCATAGAGCAGTTCGGAATGCACCATGTGTCCATCTACACAAGGTTATACTGGGCATGCTCATACACTTAGTAGCACAGGGCTGTCTGGGATGCACTCTGATTCTAAACACAGAAGGCCACAGTGGCCATGCTATTACAGTTAGATATAAAGGACACATTGTAATGGACTCTGGTGTTAGTAGTTGTCATTGTAAGCAGGAGCGCTGCTCTACATATATCTGACACCGGTCTTATACACAACATCTGCTGCTGTCCATCACCTTAGATGTACCATCCTATATCAAGCACAATACCACCCTCACAGTTTTGTCTTGCTAGGAGTGGCAACTGCTTGACCAACACAATGAGCCTTGTTGGAGTGGAAACTGCTTGACCAACACAATGAGCCAATGTCCTGCTGTAATTATGAGGTTGTCCAGTGTTTATCATTCTGGGATGACATGACTGACAGTAGGCAGGCCTTTAACATATATCACATGCATCTGTGACTCCAGGGAGTGGGGATAATACCCAAGTCGCATTCACCCATATAGTGCCATTCCAAAGCAAATGTCCTAAACACAGGATAACACCTGACACCTAGAGGAAAACTGCATTGTATGCTTATGCTAACCAGTGCTATATGTGTAGTGTACATAATCACAGCTGCTAACTGTAGATCCAATAATGGGGAGTACTGACATCTGTGCAGTGAGGAACACCTGGCTGAAGGCTCTGTAGTGCACAATAGCACTACCACCATATACCTTAGAACCAGAAATGTGGGCCATAACACAGGTACGGACCGCTCCAGGTGGTGTTGTCCCCACATACATAGAGGCCACTCACATGTACTGACCGGGACTCCCTCTAAAGGCATCACAGATGAGTCAGGTGCGGACACAGTGTCAAATGCTGCATTCTAGGATGTAAACCTCAGATACCATTATGCCCTCGGACCACCAACACACATCCATACATGTGGTAGGACATATAATAGTACAGAACCATGTGACCCTTGACCAGTGGACTGTACAAAGCTCTACATCAACTGTAGAGAGTACCCATGTACTGACACAGTTGCATCATGTGTTATGCAATGCAATGATACCACTGTCTGTAACCATGTCAGCTGTACACATACCAGGGGCCCTTGGTTATTTATAGCATTAGCAGATGACTGTTGCTCTACACCAGTACACACCCTCATGTTTGGATATGACATACATGTACCTGCCCTGGATATGTGCATGCCACACACACAACATACATGTAAATAGCATAGCTGTTGTTGTAATCCACAAAATGAAGCAGCTTTTCAGGCAAAACAATAAAGCCCTGAGCAGGATCTGCGGAAGTGATTTTTAAAATGAAAACATATGGTGGAGCTTTAATGTGCTGTGTTTCTGTGGAATAAAATGAACTGAAGTGTGCTGAGCCATCTGTGGATTTTTTTCACTATTTTCTAAGCTTGCCCTGCTCAGGGCTTTATTGTTTTGCCTGAAAAGCTGCTTCATTTTGTGGATTACAAGTTTTATTTGGAAGCTGCTGTGAATAGCTGTTGTTGTCCTTTGTGCAGACAGGTGGCTACAGCCATTACACACATGCACATGGAATGTAGGTCCATGGCTGCTGAATGCTAACAGTTCATAAGGTGTGATATCAGTGTTGACAGAGGTAACATTCCCTCTGTACCGGTCACCCATTACACCTATCATATCATACAACAGTCCATGTGTCATGTATGTCATTGCACATGTCCACCAATTGCAATGCCTACAAACATGCCCAAATGACAGGATTGTAGGACCTACACACATGTACATGTACTGGTGTGTGTTCAGATACCATGTGTGTGCAGTTTCTGATATATGCAGGTGATGTGTATCTTAGTACATCATGCAGTTGCAATGCAGCCTCAACATTGCCTGCTGTATATGGTGATATGCTGAATGTACGGAAAGATGTACCTCAGGTATGGACAGATGTGTGGAAATAACTAAGTGGTGGGGCATCTTTGTAGATGGATGTTTGCTGGGGACAGCTCACAGGTGTGTCACAAGTGGTCCTACAATAATCTGTGTAACCGATAAGCAATGGTTTCATTAATTGAAGGGCATAACATACAACATAGTCAGCGGTCAGGGTGACACCAAAGCTAAATTACTTGACACCAGTAACAGTTAAGACCTCCCTTGTGCATATATCAGCACTGTTGCCAAAGGAAGCATCAGTACACTTTGTAGTGCGTGCAATACTGCTGTAAGTCTGTCATACATATCATGAGCTAGGCAGGTGTTTGATTCACATTACTGGCATGTGTGGTTGCGTGTGTGTCCATATATGTCACTTATGTTGGGGAATACATCTCATTTGTTACTCACTCTCCTGTACACTAGTGTAGACATCTGTACAGACTGCAATGTAGAAAGCAAGTCATAGGCAGGGGTGTGTATCTCACACTTGTGAGGTATCTGTATGTGTGTGACATAGGTGTATTCAATTGTGAATGCCACAGTGTGTGTGTGTGTGTGTGTGTGTGTGTGTGTGTGTGTGTGTGTGTGTGTGTGTGTGTGTGTGTGTGTGTGTGTGTGCGTCTGTATGTATGGCTCTCTGGTCCCTGGAGTGAGGATGTATGTTACCATACTGAACTGATAAGACCCTCCCCCATCCAGGCGATGCAATCTACTGTCCATGTTGATGTCCCCGATCTTAGGCCATACTGACTACCTGTACATGTATATTCTCTGTGGTGCGTCATGTAGGTGCACAGTACTGTAATGATGATTTGTACATAGGCAGGGGTCCTCACCTCAACAGTAGCAACTGTGTGGAGAATGTGTGTTACTGTGTCGGTGAATCCATGAGTGTACGGGTATGTTACTGTGTCACTGAATACATGTGTGTCAATACCTGAGTGTGTGGGTGCAGTTGTGTGTTGGCATCCTGTCATGGGAACATGTATTACTGTTTCCCAATGAGGCATCACACTTCCCACTGGACTCTACATTTGTAATCAGCTAGACCACTCTCTTACCTCACCACTCCATGTAACTGTACCTGTGATGTCACCCAGTATGGATGACACATCTGTAGCCACAGTAGCTTAATACACAGCTATCATGCTCCTGGATCAGTAGACGTGTTTGGAACGTGGGACATTCTCACTGTGATGTGGCAGCTGCACGGTGCATGCTGGTATATTCATACATACCTGTGAGTAGTCCATATTGACATATGAGACACTAACTGCAAACACTGACATCCACCGGCACATGCAATTAGACCTGAAGGAGGAAAGCAAAACATCATGACCAACATGCAGTTACTGTTGTTACACAAGACACATACTGTTAACAGTAGGATATGCATTGTACACCTGTAATACAGGTATGTCTGCTGCTTGTCAACAGTACTCAACAATTGTAAACTACACTTATCTTCCTACTCTGTTCACCCTGTGCATCAGACCATATGAGCATGTCCCTGCATCTATGGTGTGGATGTCAGGGATGCAGCACAGTTGTCATCATATGCACAGGGTGATAATGTTTGCCAGAGGCCTAGGCTGCACAATTGGATGACATCATGTGTGTGGGTTAGAGCCTTTGATCTAATTGGTCGTGTGTGGATGTTATACATGTGCATGTTGCGATGCCCTACATATGTTTCCGGTGTGTGCATGTATGTATGCACACAGTTCTGGCATGTGTCTGGCCTACACAGGGTATTTTTGACAGCTGCAGACTGTACAGGCCAGGATTTACAGTTCACAGTGTCCGGCCACGGACATGTGACCTGTGCCTACCAGGTGTTGCACGGGCACTACCAGGCAGAGGTGCAGATCGGGTACTGTCTGATGACACTTGTCCACTGTAACCATGTCCCCATTGGGATGTGGACGTGACCTGCTGTGTTGTGGTGTGGACAGCACAGCACCAGCTACACTGCTGCCTCTACTGCCACTATGGGAGTGGACATGTGAGGTAGCTCATTCATGTAGACCTGAAACAGGTGATGTGGCAGGCCTACGTCCATGTGCCCAATGCCTCACTCCTACCAGATGTTCCAACACAGACAGCTCACGCTCGTGGATTGTCATGCTACGGTCATGGACTTCAACCATGTCACCCAACCATCTATCCAAAGCTTCAGAAATCTGCTGTTGAGCATTTACTATTGCCTGGATGTTGTTTAAAGAATGGACAGCAGCCCTCTGAAGTCTCTGATCTTCTCTGTTGTGCCATTCAGCACATGCCTGTGTCTCCATTACAGCCTGAAACATGCATCTGGTGACACCAGCTGCTGCTCTCTGTCTTGCAGGGGCATGTTGGCCAGAGGTCCTCCTATGAGCAGCACTAGCCATGTGCCTGTGTGGGGCATCACCAGTCAGTTAGCTGACACCATGGTGTGTAGGCACACCTTCCATAGCCCCCACATTTTCCTGTTCCAAGCTACCACATGCCAACTGTCCTTTCTCTATGGCCACTGGAGATGGGATATGTGTAGTCATGGGATCTGTGTGCGGGGATGAGGGGGATATAGGTGGAATGGCAACCAATGGCACAGATTCAGCCCCTGACAACCCTGCCTGTGCTTCAATCATACGTTCATCACTGCTAGAGTCTGTGGGGACACTAACATCAGATGGACCGCAGGAGGGTAATGTATCTACATTACCTGTGAGGGGCAGACAAGAACTGTACATTACAATCTATACAATGGACACACACAGACACACACACACACACACACACACACGCTATGGCACCCAAAATGCATGTGATATGAAAGAAGGCATGCAACATGCATGTGATACGGCAGATGGCATTCAGCTCGAACAATAATAGTGGTAGTTATCATACATCCCTGGGTTGCACACAACAGCATGCATGTGTCATAGCAGAAGGCATGCAAATTACACAATCATAGTAGTAGTTAGCATACATCCCTATGTTACACCATGTAGACCAGCGCAGGTTAACAGTACACCTGCCTGATGTGTGGCATATGACCTTGACAATCACATGCAGTAAGACATGTGAACTGCTGACATGTGCAATGACATGCATACATGTTAACCACAATGGTGTGCTGTCAAATATGCAGTGGGGTAATGCTGTCCCAATGCAGTGTTGTCTGTCTGCCCTACAGATATACTGTACATTTAGCTGATGTGCATGGCCATTGAAGGGAATCATGAGGCATCTCTATTGCTATACAGTGTGAGTTACAGACACAGTTCATAGCCATGACTGTGTTCAGATACAATGCATATATACTGTGGAATGTGACCCACATCACTGAGGTGTATACACACTAAACCATGATGTGGAATGTGTGACACAGGTCACTGAAGGGTTTACGGATGACACCCATGCACATTTGCAACCATATTGCTGCTGCCTGGCAACTATGGCCAGACATGGTGAACTTGTCGGTACACCATGTCCCACATGACATCTGTGTACCACATACACACACACACACACACACACACACACACACACACACACACACATGAGGAGCAAAGATGACATTGATGTCCGACACCAGCAAGGGGAATGTACTGTATCTGTGGGCTGATGTGGATACTGTACAGGTGACTGCTGTCATGTCATGACCACACTCAAGATGTTCAACACATCTTATTTGGTGGATTGATGTCACGCCTACACAAGATGTGCACAGGTCTGTAGGATGTCTAGTGTTCCACATCTGCAGTATAACCATTACACAAAGGCCATAGTTGGACCATGTGTAGCCATTGTACAACAGGCTGTACACACAAGTACATCACATCTACTGTGTGTGTTGCTTCATGTCTCTGGCCATCCTCCATGGCCATGTGTGTACATGTGTTTGCCAACTTATTGTGACGGGCATCTATTTCACATGTCTGTGTTGTCCCATATGACAAACACCCATAGATGTCATATGCTCTACTGACGACAGGGTTATGCAGACAAAGGGTGATATGTTTGGTATGCAGGATATGTTTTTCATAGTTAGGCAGTGTTGCAGCCAGGCCACTAGATGTTATGGACATGTCAACATAGCACATCACATTGTGTGACATTCATAGCAGAGCTATGATCCACACCAGTGAATCCTGTGGGCTGACCATAGTCCAGCTCACTGTGTAGTACTGTTTGTATTCCCCACATGTGTAGTTCTGATCTGTAGTACATGTCCCTACAGTGAACAGCACCTCCACCATTGTATGCACAGCTGTCCACACATCTGGCAATGACAGTTTGCGAGGATTTATGTCAATGATTCACATAGTTTGCAAGTGTTGCACATGGGTAGCCATTGTGATGCATTGCAGGTCCGACCTGTATATTGTGACAGGACCATACATTATGTGTACATGTGGTAAATGGCCACATGGCAGATAGATCTGTGCATTACGATGCCTGATAAATAATAACAGTCTCATCTGCAACAGGCTGCTGTTGCAGCAGAACGCCAGAGGTACCTGAATATGAGTAACACAGCAGTATGAACATTATCCACTCCTGTATGATAGCTGCAGAGTGCAATGTGCATGTTAACACATACACCAGTACATTAGACTATACTATGGTGTATGCACATGTGTGCAAACACAGAGTAGCATACTATAGTATGCAGCATGTGTGTATACATGCCTTGCATATGATGTTACATTACATATTGTACAGTGACACATGCAACTATATGGAATATAGTTGTTATAGGTGCAGTAGTTACTTACCAAGCAACTCCAGGCTCGGTGGTTGAGAGACACCCACTTCCACAATATTGGCTAAAGCTTGTGGATGTTGTTCTGCAGGTGTCCCCAGGTTGGCCAGTAGCTCCTCGGTACATGTGAGTGGGGACTGGGTTGGTGGTCCACCACCTGTTGTACCTTGTTCCCTGGTGATTGCATTTGCATGCTGTTTCGCCCATCTAATGAGGTCTGTACAGTGTCTGCGCACCTGCTGGTATGTGCAGTTGTGGCCACCCACATCATTAAGCTCCTGCAAAGTTCCATCCATAAGGCATCCCGCTGCTGTGCATCCTGTGGTACATGGCTGAACAGGATATCATGATTGTCATGTAGGTATGGGATGAGGGCCTCATCCTCCAAGTGGGTATAGGGGGGTACAAAACCTGTTCACCTCTAGGTAATGAGGAAGATTGAGTGCTATAGTAATTAGTAGCGGCATACCTGGAAGACATAATGATGGAGACAGGTCACAGTAACTCACAGAGACATACAGAGCTACAGCTGAACATACACGTGTATCGCATTTATTATGATTAAATAGTTGTCTTTGCAAATTTACATGACACTGACACCACTGACATGTTTGTGTCACACACATGTGACACTCAATGGTGAGTGGATATTATCACCATATATGTGTGTGTGTCACCTGATTACATTGCTCATACTCCATGTGAATGCTCCTGATGTGGGCATGTCTGTTTGCCTGTACTAGTGTTCCTACCTATCAGTACATGGCTGGATGTGTCCACATTAATGCAGTCAACCTTGATGCTGTGTATATGTCACATATAAAGACTTACACTGCCTTAACAGATATGACCTGTGACCCTGCAGACTTGCTCATGGATGGTTTTACATGTATGTGTTCTGCCATATACATCTACATGACACTGTACAGCAATTCAACTTCCTGCCATGTATCACCTGTGTTGCACATGTGATACACATGGGACACTGGCTAGCCAGATGGTATTTGAGGGGATGGATATCAACTATAGCAGGTACAGTCAAAGTCAACTAGTAGGCTATATGCCCAGGGCAATGTATGAATTTAGGATGAAAGGTTACCTAGCTGTAGCCAACAGGTGGGTCTCTGGGGCCAGATGGAGTAGTGCCACATAACTGATCCACAAGGTTAATGATACATTTACCATGCGGTCATCACACCATGTCTGAGAGGGGGGCAATGTGCAGCTTTGCTGGACAGAAATGCATAGTATGGCAGGTCTATGTAAAGTGTATGGAACAAGCATCTGTCCAGCATGTGGTGATCCTAGTACTAGGAAGGTGGTTGTACATGAAGTATGTGTTTGAGATCAGGATGTGTACATGTAGCATGTCCAACATCACTGGGTTGGACATGGATTTATTCTGGGTATGCATTGTGCTACATAGTGGAGATGGGGAATGGGAAGGCTGGTGTAGGCCATCTGAACATGGCCAATACCCCTTAAAGGAAATATGTGATCTGATATGGGTCACTTGAGTGTTGTGTATGGCTGGACAATGATCTCTATATTTATGGATGGCACCCTGTCATGATTAGGGTTGCCACAGGTGTGGTGACGTAACTATCACAGGAAAGAAAACTGCCTAGCTGCATCCCTTACTCACAGTGTACATTATGTTGACCACTGCCTAGGTGGTAGTTCATGGGTACAGGGTTATTAACATACAGGTGACAATGCAATATGTAGCTGTCAGATTGTGGCCATATGTCACACACACCTCACCCACAAAGCCCCTTCTGTATATTGTCCACAACACTCTGAGTCGGCTATTGCTCCTAGGTCATAGTCATTCGCATGCTTCAATCGGCAGATGTCTTCTGTTAGTCTGTGTGGTATGGACTACAATGAGGGGGAGTACAATTAATTAACCCTGTCTTACTGTAGCTGGCACTGGTGTGATGTGCATGTATTATTCAGACATCTTCTGTAGTGCTGGTTCTGCCAGCAGTCCCGTTGCAAAACACTCCTGTGATATAGGAATGTACATCTAGTATATCAAGTGTAGGTGGAACACAGTATGGGTGATGACGTCCTATGACCTGGCAAGGTTATGATATGCAGTGTAAAATCAACTTTACTGTCATCTACATCTGTACTACTGACATCAAGTAATTTGATCAAGGTTCATGGCCTATCAGACCAGACTCAACAGGGTAGTAGTGCAATACTTCCCATTATCAGTGGTGTCTCCCCCTTTGTGGGTTGTGGTACCAATTGGTGTGCACCATTCAGTGTGTACACAGCCTGACATGAAGCTATGTTTTACATGATGTGTATGTGGAGAGCAACTTGTTTTGCCATATGTGTATGATACAACCTGGGATGTGGACCGGTCCTATGCAGCCTGAGTGCAGCTTGTACCTGCATAGTTGTGGATACAGGGGCTCTGTGGTGTACATGGATATATGATTGTGTACCTGTTGGGGGGGGCAGTGTATTTATGTTATCCAAGACCCTATCTGCATTGCTTATTCATGCTCAGCACTTGTCCAGAACTTGTAAGTACTACGTAAGCTACTAATTACTATAGTACTCAATCTTCCTCATTACCTAGAGGTAAACAGGTTTTGTACATACTTTTCTCACTTGCTTAGAGTAAAATAGCTTTCATACTCACTTTCTTCACTTATCTAGGGGAAATTAGTTTTATATTCAGGCATGTCCAAGAGTCAGTTGCCAGTGTTCTCTCCTGTCTATCTGATGAATCTGGACATCTTGAGGCAATGTAGACATTGCCTCGTACACAGACAATCCTCTCCGCTACCACCCAACATTACAACCTGTGAGAGATGCACTTATCCAGCCAAACTGGAGGTAAAGCACTCTCCAACCAAGACAGACCCTGACAGTCATCTGGAGAAGGTAAAAATTTGCACCACACCACACTCATCACATAGTCTCACTGAATCTACCCCACCATTAACTGGGAAAACTACTCGCGTACCAACTCTTTAGCTCAACGCTTTCTGGAATTCATAAACACCAATGCCCTGGATCAACTTATCCACACACCCACCAGGGGCAACAATATCCTAGGCCTAGGCATTACCAACATGAGTGACCGGTGTCCTGATATCTGAAAAATCTCTCATATTATCCCACTACATAAAGGCGGTAACTGTATTGACTACTCCAACTTTAGACCCATTGCCCTTCTTTCACCTTTAGCAAAGATTATGGAGAAATGTATTCATCAGCAACTTGTACAGTATCTCTCTTTACACAATATTATATCTAACTGTCAACATGGCTTTAGACCCCACCATAGCACCACTACTGCTCTCCTTTCTTTTATAGACACCATAAACAACAATTGCAACAATAATCTTTTCTCTTCTGCTTTATTCACTGACCTCTCAAAAGCATTTGGCATGGTTAACCACTCTGCCTTAATTAACATCCTTAAATCCCTCTCATTTGACACTCTTACCATCAAATGGTTTAGTTCTTATCTCAACAACAGACAACAATCCGTTCTCTGGGACAACCATATCTCCTCCTTACTGCCCATTTCTATCGGAGTTCCTCAGGGCTCTATTTTTGGTCCACTTCTCTTTTCCCTCTACATCAATGACCTCCACGCTATTCTTCCTCAAGCCACCTGTATTCAATATGCAGGCGACTCCACTATTATTTGCTCTGCATCCTCCTCCTCTGATCTAATCTCACAAACCCAAAATATCTTTAACACTGTAGAAACATGGTTTACTAGACGATATCTTCTCCTTAATGCTAAAAAAACCAAACTTCTTCTTTTCACCCCTACTATTCGTACCCCCCCCCCATTTAATTTCACCATCTTGTCAAACAACAACACTGTCATCTCTCCAGACTCTACAACTAAACTGCTAGGAATAACCATTGATAACAATTTCTCTTTTGATCAACACATCAACAACACTATCAAATCAGTAAATGAAAGATAGGATCCTTATACCGTATTAAACCATTCCTCACCCCATCAGCTAGAGCTACTATTGCCCACTCCCATCTTTTATCTACTCTCTTCTATGCCTCTCCCATCTTCACTAACCTCAAGAAAATTAACCTAAACAAACTAGCAACTTGCTATAATAACATTGCCATCGCCACTGGTAACCCTTTCAGAACCCATCACTGCCTTAACCTGAAACTTTTAGGCTGGCTAGAACTACAAAACTATATTATAATCTCACAACTTACTATTGCCCACAAAATACTGTACCAACCTGATAACACCCTATACTATCACAGCTTTTACTCCCTTATAATAATCTTACCTCCCTTAGTTCCTCTTGTAAATTCTTGACCAAACCTAAAAGGCTCACAACCTTGCTGGAGACTCTCTATTTAGTAATACTGTAGGCCGAGCTTGGAATTTGCTACCTAGGGATTTAACTCTAATCACATCTCTACCCCTCTTCAAACAACAAATCAAACTGTACTTCCAAAATCACTGGCTTTGCTCATGTAATACACCTGACTGATTTCTCTCCCCTTACCTGACCTCTAACCCTACTGAGTGCTTATACTTACTGTCTATTTTCTTCCTCCTTCTAATCCTTTTGCTCTACCTACTTCTCTCTCCTCTTATCTCCTATTGCTAGCCCTTTTTCCTCTTACTTTTAACTACTTTCACCCCTTCTTTTTACCTAGCACTCCTTTTACTTCTCCTCCTACTTGTACTTTTTCTTATAGCAGAAGCATCAAGATATAGCCTGTTAGTATTAAGTAAGATGCTGTGAATCTGATTTAATCCTAGTCTTGCCTATTATTGATTATGTGCCTTAATTTTTATTGATCTTATTACCATTTTTCTTATTATCAATTTTTATTCAATCTTTTTCTTTTCTGTGTATTCTATGTGTGTATTATTATCATGTCTGTTTGTTATGTTTTATGTGGAGCTTTTCTCCCCGGGCCTCTACTGAAAATGGAAATATATCCAGCTAGACTAGCCCGGTAAACAAATGTAAAATAAATAAATAAATAAATAAAGTCAACTCCTCGTTGGTCTGATCCGACCATAAGCAGAACACCCTTAATTTCCACATCCCGCCCCCACCCCCCCCATTAAGGGAACCACAGTATAATATGTCTACAAAGCCAACATCATGCTTCTTAAGACAGACATGGTGAACTTCATGACACCCATGCAGATGGACAATACTGTTACAACTGCTGAATCCTACACAAATGCACTCTATAAGTACTTACATGAGTGCATGGATCGTGCTATCCCAAACAGAACCAAGACGCTATACTCCTAATTAAGGAAGCCAATCTGGTGGGCCCTGCCATAAACAAATTGTACAACAGAAGGAAGACACTGTTGCAAAGGAGAGTACAATCCCATGCATGGAGGAGCTCCCTGGTCAGCCTCAGTAAGAAGGTGAGATCCCTTATAAGATCCTCCAAAGCTAGCTATGGAAACAAAGCTGCCACTAATTCCAATGACAACCACAAAGCATTCTATAGTTATGTCAAATATCTTGATGTCAACCACCAGATCTGCTCTGAGTTACAGCACAAAGGCACGAACATTACAGAAACAACTGATATTGCCAACATCCTGGCAGATAGGTTCATTGCTACCTTTCCTCCCTCTCACCCCCTAAAGGGCCCATATCTATACAGGAAGAGTGCAGAGTCCATGTAATCATAACTATGCAGGTAAAAGCTGCACACTCTACAGCCAATATCACAGCATCCATGGGACTGGACAACATCCCAGGCTGCACTTTACACGAACTTCAGAACGTACTGGCTCCCCACCTATGCACCATGTTTAATAATAGCCTCACATTGGGCTTTGTGCCCCCCTGAATGGTGCACAGCAACAGTCATCCCACTCCACAAAGGTGATGCCACAACAGACCATGGGACCTATTGCCCTATAGGCTTGACTAGCCTGGTCTGCAAGGCACTTGCACATCATCATGGATCTCAGTCACAGAGACACTGGGTAGCTCCAAACCTTTGACCCCTCCCAGTTTGGCTTTGTTAAGGGCAGACCATGCCTCCTAAACCTGGTGGACTTCTTAGAGACAGATACCAAGGCATTAGATGAGGGTAAGGAGGTCCACACAGCCTACCTTGATCTCTCAAAGGCTTTCAACACCATTCCCCATTCTGGTATTATTGACATACCCATCCACCTGAACATTAACCCCTATGTCATGTAATGATTTGCAAAGTGGCTCATGGACAGAAACCACACAGTGGGAGTTGCATACCCTAGGTCCGACTGTATACCAGTTACAATTGGCATCCCCCAGGGCTCAGTCCTAGGACCCCTCATATTTGGTACATGATTCTCTGATGTACAGGCAAGCACAGGAGGACTTTGGCTGAAAAGGTTTGCAGACGACTGCAAACTATGGGCCATAATTGTTTCCCCAGCTGATACAGACACCCACCGGAAGGGTCGCACTGAGACGGATACCTGGTGTCAATATCATGGCCTCAAGCTGAATGCCAAAAAGTGCATAGTCATCCCCTTTGGATATAACTAATTACCCATGGACTACCACATAGGTGCTAGTCCCCTACATACAGAAAAGGTAATAAGGGATCTTGGAACCCCAGTAGATAGCAATCTCTCCTTTGATACCCATAATGACAAGGTGGTTAGAATATCCTTCTACGTGGCCCCCCTAATCTCTAATAGGTTTGCATCTAGAACAAAGGAGGCCATTGTGCCTCTCTACTCATGACTTATTAGCTCCATTAAAGGATACAACACCCCATTTGCAACAGCTTGGAAGACCACAACAGTACCACACCAAGAGGATTACTGACCTCAAACAGATGACCTATGCAGCCCAACCTAAGAAACTCCAGCTGTACTCGGTTGCATACCGCATATTCACAGGTGATCTTTGCTTGACATACAAGGCTCAAGTCCAACCCAATATTGCTGGATATCCTCCACCTAAACAGAAGCCCCTGAGAGCCACATGCTCTAGGGATATACACCTAACCACAATGATGACTAGGACATGCTGGACGGATAGATTCCTGACCCGGAGAATCCCCATGCTTTGGAACATGATTCCAATGTACATCAGGCAGGCCCCCTCACTAGCACTCTTCAAGGGAAACCTTGGGTGGATGGGAGACAGACATGTACCCTGGGGATCACTGCAGTGGCTCTGCTAGACAGAGGCACAGGGAACTAACTTAAGGGGGTGGAAAAAGCCAACACACTCTAGCTAGGCTTATAAATACCCTTGGGCAGACAGCCTAGTACCTACCTTTGCACTTATTATATGTCTTATGTGCATGGATAGTTAACTAGCTCTTCCATTTTACTTTGCTATCATGCTGATAAACTGTCGGGTGACTACAAGTCATATGTATCCTGTTATTGTGTATTGTAAATGCCAATAGACATAACTAATGTTTGCCTAACATAACAGTAATGCTGTGTAACTTGTAATACATATCTGCCTACAATACTGCACATTACACAGTTATTGGCACAATATCCCACAATGCAAATCATAATTGCACAGTGGGCCAACCTTCGACATGTTATTCTCAGTAATACACCCATACATATGCCTACTGTTACAATATATCAACATATACTATCCCCTGTTATAGCACATACTTGTTGAACCAGCCCTGCCACTGACAGCGGCTGGTGAGGAATATTTGGGTTCAAAGCCCTTATGTAGCATCCCTTGTGGTGTATGCAGTGTTTGCCTTGTGACCTACAGCAGTACACACATAAATACTACAAGCATTACTATGCTCAACAATACATCACTACAAGATAACTGCTTCCACTATATGGATTGTGTGCACTTTAAATATTACAGAACAGGTACTACATGCACAGACATACTAAGTGTTCTACATACCTTATTAGTAACCCGAGGTGTCGTTGACTGTTAATTCAATCCTTTTCAGTTTGTGTTTCAATCTTCTTTGTAACGTTCTGCTGGTATATACACATGGATTGAATGTGTGATAAGCCATCCTTTTATAGTTAAATATCGGTAACAAGTGCTATCCTGACCACCAATTGGTGTTCCAAAGTAGTTAATTAGATGCACATCAGCTGTGCAGCTACTCCATTAGCCAATATCAAGGCAACAGTGGTGTATAATTGAGTACTCCATTTGGGCGTTGTCCGTTTGCCTTACTTTCAAGAAAGACGGCCTGGATGTGTTGTTTGTGATGTATTTCAACAGCTATATGGAAACAGAGATATATTTGCTTCATGACTGCATGATTGCGTGTAAGGGCTAGAAGATGTTGTTCCTACATTTGAGTACAGCTGTTATATTTCAGAACATTGCTACTTATGCAGGGTTTGTTTGTACCTGAGTCTTCTGCAGATGTTTCAGTCTGGCAAGGATGTTTGGGCAGCTCAAGGCTGTATGGCTATGCATGAACTGTTAGGTGGTTTACAATGTGCTCACCAGACATCCTTGGTTTGGTGTACATGCGTATCATTCGATAAATGTAAAAGTCCACCAAACCATGAAATAAAACTCCGTATGACCAGACCACAATGTTCTTTAATAACAAAAGTTAAAATTCAATGGATTCAGCGCTATCGTCTGCCGCAAGCAGACTTCTTCAGAATAATGAATACACAGTGCCTCTTATTTTTATATTGTTATTTTAAAATGATTTACACCTTAATTGGTAAATTAATTAATAAATTGAACCTGGAATTGGAACGGTTGTTGACCAAATAACCCGTTAATTGGTTTCTTTTTTTTTATGGTCATACAAGGAAGAACAGGAAATGCAAACGAATGTTTATAGAGTACATATTTTTTAAAAAAAGTACTATACATTCTGTTGTTGAATTATTTCTTTTCCACACCAAATAAATTAATAATTTCTTACACAGAAATTAATCGTGTTACACATTCTCTTTGTTTATATATAAAATGTAAATGCATAAGTAAATAACTAAATTTACAAAATGTGCAGGAACTTGTTTTGAAAAAAAACTTACAATTGGGTCTTACTTATATGTTATAAAAAATATATATAATAATTAAATCATGCTCTCACTTAAAAATATAATAATTAAAATCCATCCATCTTGTTACTACCTATAATAAATATAATAACGTTCTCATAATATTTAATCAATTTCATTTCTGTTTATATTGTAGTTTGAAAAAAATATGTTGTTATAGAATGTTAAAAATTATTTACATGCACATAAAAAAATGGGTAAAAAATTCCAAAGCTATATACAATATCATTATTTGAAACAAGTGTAAATGTTGCCTAAGAAATACTAACACTATCGTAAGTAACAGAATGTACTGTTACAAAGACTAAGGTACAGAAATTATATATCACTTGTGGTGAAAAATTGATTTGTATATTATTTAACCATAGACAATAAAGCAAGGCAATGTGAAATGGATTCAACTATTATACATCAGACTCAAGTTGAACCAACTTTTTAAACCCATAAATCCATATCTATTATAAATAGAAAATAATAAACAAATATATATTATATATACCTATTTTAGATGTTATATGCTTACTTGTGCATATATATATATATTGTGTGTATAAATATAACTTTAAACCTTTGAAGCTTTGTCTATTAATATGGGTTTAATACTTATATATTCATTGAGCCCTGGAGGGGTATTTGATCTTAACAATAATTGCCATCTAATTTCCTTCTGTAACAAAATGTTTTTAATATTACCCCCCCTAGAGTCCATTTTAATAATTTCCAAAATTCCAAACTTAAAGTCTGCAAAACTTTCACATTCTAAAGAATGTTTAAACAAGGCACTTGTCTCCTTTCTCCTTTTAATGTCGTGGGTATGTTCGTAAATTCTTTCTCTGAGAGTCCTCTCAGTCTTACCCACGTAAAAGGAGAAACACTTGGAACAGGTAGCCAAATACACCAACATCCTACTTCTGCAGTTACCTTTGCAGAATGTTATCTTGCTTTTTAAACTATTCTTTAATGTAATTTCCATTGATAAATTAATGTATGCACACTGCCTGCATCTACCACATTTTGTGGTGCCTTTCTTTTGATCAATATTAATTTTCCCGGCTTCGAAAATTCTTTTAAAATTTTTTGCTGTTTTATATGTAAAAATTGTTTTTTTTCCAACCACTTCATAAATATCTTTATTGGTTTTAAAAATACTCCAATTATTTTTTATAATATTAGTAAAGTAATCTGAGAAGCCATTGTATTCAACCATACAAGCACCATTATAATCAATAATTTCATCTAACTTGTTGTCTTTTGGGGTAAACTTTTCACCTAATAATGGTTTAAATTTTGTACCCCAACCATGATATACTTCTGTCAAAATATCACCTACAAATTGCATTGGGTACCCCCTTTCTATAAATTTTTCCCATAAAAAGGAAAATTCTTTCTCTAGGTCTTGATATTGTGAAGTCATTCTTGCAATCCTTACAGCCTGACCCTTTACAATACTTTTCTTTTGATGTAAGGGGTGTTGACTGTTGAATTGCAAGTAGCTGTTACACCATGTTTCCTTACGAAATATATTGGATTTAAAACCACTGGTTGTTTTACTTAAGGTGATATCCAAGTAGTTTATATTTTCTTGCTTGATCTCATAAGTAAAAGACAAGAAGGTGGTGGTTTGATTTATATAAGACATAAAGTCTTTTAAGTCATCTGGAGTGTCCTCTTCCCATAATAAAAAAATATCGTCAAGGAATCTGAGATATGTTTTTATATTTTTCATATATGGGCTTTGAAAAATGTATTCCTCTTCCCATCCAAGTAGAACTATATTTGCATATATGGGGGCACATGCTGCCCCCATGGCCACTCCAGTAATCTGTTTATAATATTCCCCTTGAAAGACGATGAAATTATTGTCGAGGACAATTTCTGTCAATTCTATTATCAATTTTTTGTTGTCCACGGTTGTATTATAATATTTATACACACATTTCTCAAAGTATTCAAACCCTTCATTTCTAGGGATACAGGTAAATAAATCTTTAACATCTATTGTCACTAGTTTTATTGTTTCCAACCATAGATTGTTGGTAATTTTACCTAAAAAATCCCATGAATCCTGCACCAAATGTGTCTGTTTCTTCACAATTTCTTTCAATTGATGGTCAATATAGACTGCCAATGGTTGAGTTTTTGATCTTTTCGCTGACACTATGGGACGAAAGGGTGGTTTAAATATGTTCTTATGTATCTTGGGTATTGCAAAGATTTGGGGTATATAAGGATATGTCTGTTTTAAAAAATTATAAGTTTCCTTCCCAATTCTTGTATCTATAAGATATTCTTCTAACCAACTATCAATTCTGCCATAAGCAATTTGAATCTCATTATACGATACTGTGGTATAGGTCTTTTCATCCATCAATAATTCTGTTAAGATGTTAATATAAGCTTCTTGGCTAAAAATAACCATTCCACCACCTTTGTCGGGTTGCATAAACCTCAGATTAGTATCCTTTCTTAAATTTTCCATTAATATAATTTCCTTTTCATTTAAATTCAAATTTTTATGCAACCTTTTTGATTTTTCAAAAGTTTCGTAAATGTCGTTGGTTACTATAGCCTCGAAAGTCCCTATCACTGGATGTAGTGGGGGATTATAGATACTATTTCTACTAGGAACTTGGCTACAAACTGAAGGTTCATGTGTTGATATATTCCCAGTTTGTTTCTGTTTACAAGTTATTTTCAAATTTAATTTTCGTAGGAATATTTTTAACTCTAATAATATATTGGCCAGGTCTCCATATGTTGTTTTAACAAATTTAAACCCCTTTGAAAATAAATCAAAATGCTGTTTTTCCACTTTCAAATTCGTATAATTATGTATTTTAAATCCTTTGTATATCTGTGTAATACCATTTTCTTCTATATATATTTCTTCTATCTCCCTCTCCTCCCTCTGGTTCTCCATACAAAATCTCCCCCCTCTGTGTGTTCCTGTGGTCCAGGATCCGAGGGGTTTCGTTGCTTGTTTGCTAATCTTTCTGACCTGCGTGGTCCTAAAAAAGCTTCAATGTCCTCGTGAAAAGTATCCAATTCATCCAAATGGCTATTTCTTGTTTCAAACCTTTCCTGAAATTCTACCCTCTTGTTTCTTCCTAAATCTTTATAATGACCATTTGTAACCTTGTATCTATTGTTATCCTGATTTTTCTTGTATTTCTGAAATGGAAGTGGGTAACTAATACCTTTTTTATATTGTTCTCTATCTCTGGTAAGTTTACCCTGTTTCCTTAAATACACTTTCTCTATCTTAGCTTCAACTCTCTTTAAAATTTTCATATATAAACCTTCATAATCTTCAAACAACAAGTCCCTAACAATTCCATTCTGACATTCATTCAATTCATCAAATAACTTTTTTAGCTGTACTTCATTATATTTAATCAATTTCGACATCAATGTGAACCCACAATCGTCAAAAAAAGTTTGCAAGTCATTTATCGCATTCTCAGTGTAATGAATACCAAAGGGATATTTATAAAATCTGAGTCCCTGCGGGACTATTTTATATGTCAAACATTTATGTAGATAGTTATTATCAATTTGTAAACACTTGTATTTATATAAAATTTTTTCAAAGTGAAACAATTTGTCCCTTAAAGTCATTTCCCGTTCGTTCACTTTGTTGTCCGGACATCCCAATAGATCACCACTGTGGGAATTGATATTAGTTGTTCCATCAAAGGAAAATGCTTTATCTAAAATGTTCTTGTAATTGTCTTTACTATGTCCGCCGTTAAGCATCCGACGCGTTTTGCCGGTATTTACTGCCACGTTAGAAGAAATGTGCGAACTAACAAAAACAGTACCTTTTTGTAGTTGTTTGAACTTATCGCCACCATCTGCTTTATTTTCTTCACCCTGGTTGTCTTCCACGATGTTGACATGGGTATGTGAACCGGTTGCCTCCCCTTCAAACGACTGCCCGTGGTTTCGCGCTTCCAATCCTGCCAAGGTCTTCTTACCACCATAACTCCGGACTTCAGAGCGTGGAGATGACGTCAACGGCTGCGCTAAATGATGACCAACGGTGCATGTACTCTTCCTCCTCACGGATGCCGGTTCCTCTTGCGAAAATAATTCTATAAGTTTTGTAAGATCTCCACGCAATGTTGAGATCTCGTCTCTCAAACGGGAAACTTCCCTTTGAGTATCTAGTAAATTTCCACTTTGGTTGAACGGGATGTCCAGACCTACCATAGTGGAATCATTGAGAGTTTGTTCCATTTTCCAGGCACCCAAATGGTTAAAATTATAATACCAAGAACTGTGTGATCTCCGCAATGAAAGTTTGGTCACAACTCACACGGAAAGTATAAGCAGCACTCGATAAATGTAAAAGTCCACCAAACCATGAAATAAAACTCCGTATGACCAGACCACAATGTTCTTTAATAACAAAAGTTAAAATTCAATGGATTCAGCGCTATCGTCTGCCGCAAGCAGACTTCTTCAGAATAATGAATACACAGTGCCTCTTATTTTTATATTGTTATTTTAAAATGATTTACACCTTGGTAAATTAATTAATAAATTGAACCTGGAATTGGAACGGTTGTTGACCAAATAACCCGTTAATGGGTTTCTTCTTTTTATGGTCATACAAGGAAGAACAGGAAATGCAAACGAATGTTTATAGAGTACATATTTTTTAAAAAAAGTACTATACATTCTGTTGTTGAATTATTTCTTTTCCACACCAAATAAATTAATAATTTCTTACACAGAAATTAATCGTGTTACACATTCTCTTTGTTTATATATAAAATGTAAATGCATAAGTAAATAACTAAATTTACAAAATGTGCAGGAACTTGTTTTGAAAAAAAACTTACAATTGGGTCTTACTTATATGTTATAAAAAATATATATATAATAATTAAATCATGCTCTCACTTAAAAATATAATAATTAAAATCCATCCATCTTGTTACTACCTATAATAAATATAATAACGTTCTCATAATATTTAATCAATTTCATTTCTGTTTATATTGTAGTTTGAAAAAAATATGTTGTTATAGAATGTTAAAAATTATTTACATGCACATAAAAAAATGGGTAAAAAATTCCAAAGCTATATACAATATCATTATTTGAAACAAGTGTAAATGTTGCCTAAGAAATACTAACACTATCGTAAGTAACAGAATGTACTGTTACAAAGACTAAGGTACAGAAATTATATATCACTTGTGGTGAAAAATTGATTTGTATATTATTTAACCATAGACAATAAAGCAAGGCAATGTGAAATGGATTCAACTATTATACATCAGACTCAAGTTGAACCAACTTTTTAAACCCATAAATCCATATCTATTATAAATAGAAAAATAATAAACAAATATATATTATATATACCTATTTTAGATGTTATATGCTTACTTGTGCATATATATATATATTGTGTGTATAAATATAACTTTAAACCTTTGAAGCTTTGTCTATTAATATGGGTTTAATACTTATATATTCATTGAGCCCTGGAGGGGTATTTGATCTTAACAATAATTGCCATCTAATTTCCTTCTGTAACAAAATGTTTTTAATATTACCCCCCCTAGAGTCCATTTTAATAATTTCCAAAATTCCAAACTTAAAGTCTGCAAAACTTTCACATTCTAAAGAATGTTTAAACAAGGCACTTGTCTCCTTTCTCCTTTTAATGTCGTGGGTATGTTCAGAATTCTTTCTCTGAGAGTCCTCTCAGTCTTACCCACGTAAAAGGAGAAACACTTGGAACAGGTAGCCAAATACACCAACATCCTACTTCTGCAGTTACCTTTGCAGAATGTTATCTTGCTTTTTAAACTATTCTTTAATGTAATTTCCATTGATAAATTAATGTATGCACACTGCCTGCATCTACCACATTTTGTGGTGCCTTTCTTTTGATCAATATTAATTTTCCCGGCTTCGAAAATTCTTTTAAAATTTTTTGCTGTTTTATATGTAAAAATTGTTTTTTTTCCAACCACTTCATAAATATCTTTATTGGTTTTAAAAATACTCCAATTATTTTTTATAATATTAGTAAAGTAATCTGAGAAGCCATTGTATTCAACCATACAAGCACCATTATAATCAATAATTTCATCTAACTTGTTGTCTTTTGGGGTAAACTTTTCACCTAATAATGGTTTAAATTTTGTACCCCAACCATGATATACTTCTGTCAAAATATCACCTACAAATTGCATTGGGTACCCCCTTTCTATAAATTTTTCCCATAAAAAGGAAAATTCTTTCTCTAGGTCTTGATATTGTGAAGTCATTCTTGCAATCCTTACAGCCTGACCCTTTACAATACTTTTCTTTTGATGTAAGGGGTGTTGACTGTTGAATTGCAAGTAGCTGTTACACCATGTTTCCTTACGAAATATATTGGATTTAAAACCACTGGTTGTTTTACTTAAGGTGATATCCAAGTAGTTTATATTTTCTTGCTTGATCTCATAAGTAAAAGACAAGAAGGTGGTGGTTTGATTTATATAAGACATAAAGTCTTTTAAGTCATCTGGAGTGTCCTCTTCCCATAATAAAAAAATATTGTCAAGAAATCTGAGATATGTTTTTATATTTTTCATATATGGGCTTTGAAAAATGTATTCCTCTTCCCATCCAAGTAGAACCATATTTGCATATATGGGGGCACATGCTGCCCCCATGGCCACTCCAGTAATCTGTTTATAATATTCCCCTTGAAAGATGATGAAATTATTGTCGAGGACAATTTCTGTCAATTCTATTATCAATTTTTTGTTGTCCACGGTTGTATTATAATATTTATACACACATTTCTCAAAGTATTCAAACCCTTCATTTCTAGGGATACAGGTAAATAAATCTTTAACATCTATTGTCACTAGTTTTATTGTTTCCGACCATAGATTGTTGGTAATTTTACCTAAAAAATCCCATGAATCCTGCACCAAATGTGTCTGTTTCTTCACAATTTCTTTCA
Source organism: Protopterus annectens (assembly GCF_019279795.1). NCBI lineage: Eukaryota > Metazoa > Chordata > Ceratodontiformes > Protopteridae > Protopterus > Protopterus annectens. The sequence continues at coordinate 1,461,968,051 of NC_056743.1, forward strand.
ATTGATGGTCAATATAGACTGCCAATGGTTGAGTTTTTGATCTTTTCGCTGACACTATGGGACGAAAGGGTGGTTTAAATATGTTCTTATGTATCTTGGGTATTGCAAAGATTTGGGGTATATAAGGATATGTCTGTTTTAAAAAATTATAAGTTTCCTTCCCAATTCTTGTATCTATAAGATATTCTTCTAACCAACTATCAATTCTGCCATAAGCAATTTGAATCTCATTATATGATACTGTGGTATAGGTCTTTTCATCCATCAATAATTCTGTTAAGATGTTAATATAAGCTTCTTGGCTAAAAATAACCATTCCACCACCTTTGTCGGGTTGCATAAACCTCAGATTAGTATCCTTTCTTAAATTTTCCATTAATATAATTTCCTTTTCATTTAAATTCAAATTTTTATGCAACCTTTTTGATTTTTCAAAAGTTTCGTAAATGTCGTTGGTTACTATAGCCTCGAAAGTCCCTATCACTGGATGTAGTGGGGGATTATAGATACTATTTCTACTAGGAACTTGGCTACAAACTGAAGGTTCATGTGTTGATATATTCCCAGTTTGTTTCTGTTTACAAGTTATTTTCAAATTTAATTTTCAGGAATATATTTTAACTCTAATAATATATTGGCCAGGTCTCCATATGTTGTTTTAACAAATTTAAACCCCTTTGAAAATAAATCAAAATGCTGTTTTTCCACTTTCATGCGTATCATACTGTGCTGTTAATCAGTGATTGGTAACACTTCCCAGTGTACACACAACCCTCTGAAACGGGATTAGTGCAAACAAACCCTGTAACATCAGCAACTGTTCCATTGTATAACAGCAACTATTTCACATAGGGCCATGCTAGTGTGTCTCTGACAAGGTATGTTAAGGCTTCTGCAGATGTCGTACAGTGAGTGAATGATTTGTGATGTTATTACAGTTTGTATTGTAATTTGTTTGGGTGTGGGGGTGATGTTGGTGGGTGTACATAGCAGATGCAGGTGTGTAGGAACTGCTTTTATACATAATCATGGCATTGTAACTGCTTAATCTTTGCTATGTCTAAAAGCTACAAATAACTGAAATTGTAAACTTTTGTAAACGTTTTAATCTTTGTTTGGTCTTGAAGGTACAAATGACTGTAATTGTAAACTTTTGTCACAATTGTTCTGAAGTTTAGTCTTTAACCTACAAATGATTGAAATTATAAACTGTAGTCTTTGTTTTGGAGCTTTTCTCCCCAGGACTCCATTGAAAATGGGTTCTTCTTGGCCCAGTGGACTATCCTGGTAAACCAACTGCAAATAAATAAATAAATAAATAAATAAATAAATAAATAATCGATATGTGCGCGACGGTTCCTTCCCTATTTGGACACCTATCCTTTCGTGGACTAATACTATGGTAATTGCAGGCTGATTCATTAAGGCACTGTTAATTGGTTCCTGTATAGCATGCAGGTGATGTTAGTCCTTGAATCCTTTCGGCAATACATCGGAATGTAATAAAGTGTTGCTACATGAAAGCTGTGTATTTCTGTCATAGGTATTTGCAGTCATTGGAGTTGTGCTGGTGACTGACCCTCTTTGGCTAGGGTTGCCACCTTTTCAAATGGCCATAGTGGGACATTTTTGGGACACACATCAGATTTTACAGGCTGACATGAACCCACGGTCAGTACAAGGGATAGAACTTTCCTTTTTTGCCTAAATATAAGCTTATTCTTGTAGCAGTTTAGTTGCTTATCCTGTTTCTTGTAACATGTAGGTATTTTAGATACAGAAAGAAATATTGTATGCAACTATTACATTACATATGGGACATAATTATGTCCAACAATCTCAGGACATTTGCCACATTTAATATTTGTGGTCAGGACACAAACGCCTAAAGAGGGACTGTTCCTCGCAAAGTGGGACAGGTGGTAACCCTATCGTTGGCTCATGTCCATAGCACATATTTGTAATAGTGTATAGGCATATACTCTCCATACCCTTTGTTCATAAAGTTTGGTCGTGGCAGAATGTGTGATTGCTATGGTCCATGTTATATTCATATATGAACACTGAAACCACTGTATAAGGGATACCTATGGAATCCCGAAATCACACAATTCTGACGCCCACAGTACCGGGCCCAGACTCCCATACCCCACATTACCGACAGTGACAGTAACTTGCAAAAGTAACACAAACATGAAACACACACATGCACACACAGACACACTGCTACCCACCACATCCAAACAAACCATCCTACACTATGTATGAGCAGGTGGGCAAGCCCTCCTACACCCCCATGTGGGTGTTTGCACCCTCCACACCCCTCTACTTTAATATTCTACCTCCTAGATCGCACAAATAGATGCACAAAGCAAACCCACACCCACACATTACAGTCCCCCAGGAACACACACCACACTCAGAACACACACTTATACACACTACAGCCCTCAGAAACACACTTACACACAGTAACCTACCTGAACCACAACACCAGAAGCACTGACTAAATGTCCCTTAACATCGGGATTTTAAACCTTGCGCTTCTGGTGTTTCGGTACTGTGGTCTTTCGGACTTTAAGCCGCGTGATTAGGCACGTTGGTATGTCAAGCAGTCGGTATGTGGTAGGCATCCTATTTATATGTACCTCCATGGTTATGTAGATGCTGTTAACCTATCTATATATCTACATATATATGTATATCCCCATATATCGACATATCTCTCTCTCTCTCTCCCTCTCTCTCTATATATCTATCTATCTATATATATATATATATATATATATATATATATATATATACATATATATATATATATATATATATATATATATATATATATAATATATATATGATATATATATATATATATATATATATATATATAGATATATATATATATATATATATATATATATAAAATATATATGATATATATATATATATATATATATACATATATGATATCTACATATATATATATATATATATAGCATACACCTTTCATTGGGTACATGCCAGTTTGTCATATTTCCACACATTACTACCTTTTGTGTTTTAACCTGTCAGTATATACAACTGCCATTGGTACATCTCAGGTAGCTTAGTGGTAGGATATTGTGAAGATTGTGTACATGGCTGCGTGTTTTACTCCTGGCAGTGGTAATTTTACCTCTCAGAGCAGGCAATGGTAGTGCAAGGGTGATTGACGCACATTTCAGCGGTTGTGTGTTCCAAATCTTTATTATTCTGTGGAATACTACCTATATATTCAAGCTGTGGTTAAGGTATACTATGTAACATGTAAATCATCTGAGAAGATTCCTTTCACAGGTACTCCCCATTATTTGGAACAACATCCCTGATTACATTATACGAAACCCCTCATTAACACTCCAGGGCATCCTTGCAGAGTGGGTCGGGAACAGTGGATACACCCCAAGGATCCTGCAATTGGCTCTGCTCCACAGAGGGGCAGTTAGTTAATCAATGGGGTGGTGACAGCAGACACTTTTGGGCTATGCTTATGAGTGGCCTCGGGCAGTTAGGCATGTACCTACCTATGTATCTATGAACCTATACATACAGTATGGACACATGCTGATAGCTTAATTTACTGTTCAGGTATTGACTTACCTTGTGCCAATGGCAGTTGTGTGTACAATAGTTGAGGGCTACCTATGTAGGATGCACACAGTAGACCACCTATACAAGACAATTTACAGGTGGTCGTGTGTGTGTGCCATCCATGTTTGCTGTGTGTGCAGGTGGAGAAGGGTGTCAGTCCATAAGTGCCTACACGGTCAGTGTGTGTGCTATACATTCCCTCTTTGCCAAGGTATGGGCATACTGGGCATGCCTCCATCTGCCTACTGGGGCTGGCACAGGGTGTTCGTAGTCTGAGTCCCTCTGTGCCTGTGGGGCCCTTGGCAATGGTGGTGGGCTGTGAGGGCTTTCACCATTCTTTCCCTGCTGCAGCTGTTTCCGCAGGATCATATTGTGTAGCATGGCACATACTATGAAGATGTGGGCACATGTGCCTGGAGAGTACTGCAAGGCTCTACCAGATATGTCCAAGCAATGGAACCGTGATTTCAGCATCCCAAACATGTGCTCTATGATGATTCTGGTTTCTGCTTCTGCCTCATTATGGCATTCTTGCATGGCTGTGTGTGCATTTCTGATGGGAGTCATCGTCCACGGTTCCACTGCATAGCCAGCATCCCCCACCAGGTGGCCATATGGGATGTCCCCCCTGGCAAATACCTGATACAGCTGTGAGGCATGCCAGATGTGGGAGTCGTGATAGCTTCCAGGGCTGCTAGCACACACATCCATGATAATGCCCTGGGCATTGCACACAATCTGGCAGTTGATGGAGAGGTATCCCTTGTGGTTTATGTAGTGCCTACTCTGCTCACTGGGTGGTGTCTTGATGTGTATGTGCATGCAGTCTATTGCACCCAGTACCTCTGCGTAGTCTGCCACATGGTGGAAGAGACGCATATTGCTGGCCAACTCCTCCTGCGTTCAGGGGAAGTATATGTGCTCATTGGCATGTGGTAACATGGCATCCAGGAACTGGTGGAGTACCCTGGATGCTGATGCCTGTGAGATCCCCATGATATCCCCAGTTGGCCTTTGAAAGGTACCTGTGGCTAGTATTCTCAAGCTTACACTTACCTTCATGTCCACTGGGATGGGTTCCCTTCTGTTATTTCTGGCTCTGAGGCATGGCTGGCACAGCTCAGCAAGTTGCTGTATGGTGTCCCTGTCCACCCTGTAATGCTCTACTATCTCCAGATCATGTAGCCCCTGGTAGGTTACCCTGGGTCTGAACACTCTTCTCCTCCTCCAGTGCCTGAGATAGTTGTCAGCATCATCCTCCACACCACCGTCAGTCTCCAACACATGCTGGTGAATCAAAGCTATGGCAGCCCCTAACATGTACATATTAAAAGTTCCCTGTCTGTATACACCAATGGTGCAGAGTGTCCGGGAATACACAAGTGTGTGTGTGGGGCATTCGCACCTTATACTATTGTGCAATGGATGATGCTGGTGTAATTGGATGTGTATGTGCAATTCTAGCTGCAGGGTATCTTAATTTTGGGTTTTACAGCAAGTACTGCTATTGTGGGGCCTTTGGTGTTGACTTACGCTTGGCTGCCATGATTCATCTATTGCCCTTTACTTCACTTTTTAACCCGATTCCCCCTCCCATTGTCAGGCATGCATCCAGCTGCCTGCTTTCTTTTTTGTACTTTCACAACCCAGGATTGCATTGCAAAATGTGTTATGTAGCTGATCTACTGCGTGTGCTTTGTTCTGCTGTGACAGTTCTCTTTTCTTTGCAGTACGGCACCTCCCCTTTCATGTTCTGCAGGTAGCTGCTAGCAGCCTTGTTAGCTGTTGTCAATGGCCCACTGTGAGTTTCTAGGTGTTAATTACTCATTTGTGCTCCAATTACCATGCTGCAACATTTCCTTATTGTCTTCCCGAATCCTTCATGTTTCAGCTATGGTGCATGCCGCGCACAGCTGTTTACTGGGTTTCAAGTGCGTTTTCATCCACGTTCATATGCACTTTTGGTTACCTTGTGTGCTCTCAGCTAAGCAAAGCTATGGCTACTTCCACACCCCTATCCTGCAGCTTTGCTTAGCAACAGGCAACCCAGATTAGCAATGCTCCAATGTGCTTACAGTTACAGTGGCACACCCCTCTCTTGATGTCATGTTTACCTCCAGGCCACACCTCGGTGTTGTACTGCTATGCTGTGTGGTACATCCTTACGCCAGTGGGGAGTTTGTGATTCAGTATTACTTGACTCATTTGCATGGCATTGACTACTAATTCCTAGTTACCATGCAGAACACTGTCACAGACTCTTAGCAACCCTTGTGCCATGGTTGTGGTGTAGCATGCGTGCCATTGACTGTTGTGGGGAATTAATGAATTGTGTTACATTGCAGTTTTATGATATCTAAATATATTTTCATTGTGATCCCGTTTGCACACCGATGCATTGCGATTTTACTTTGTGTTAGTGTGGCCATGAAAGTAAATGTTATTTTTTTATGTGTTGTGCATGCTTTTTTATGCCATTGGCTATATATTTAGCCATTGGCATATATTAACATTATAATATGTAAATTTGGTTCACTTTCATGGCTCCAATTTTATGTTTTAAAAAATGTAAACCGTTTTTTTTTTGGTTTACATTTCTTCATGCTTATGCTATGCCTGCACCACTTCATGAATCATTATATACCTTCATTTGCATGCTACACTGCTGCGCATGGGGTAATTAGCATACATGCGCTGGGAGCTGTGCAGCTCTGGTGTATGCTGGTAGTGCATGTGGAAACAGCACGCACCTGAATCGCTCGGTGGCCATATTTGCCGTTAGATCGCCGACGCTACTCTGGCGCCTGGCGCAAGCTTCATGAATCCCGGTGACAATTTTCATAAATACACGCATGCAAGTATAAAGCTTTACAGAGATAAAAACTTTCTCAGTGACGCAACTAAAACTACACTTGCCACTACTTATCTCCTCCCCACACTTATTTATGGCACTCCCATCCTTACTAACCTCCAAGCTTCACAAATATTAAAGCATAAACAATGCTATAACAAAGTTATGAAATTTGCAGCAAATATTCCTTTCAGAGCCCACTACTGTACACCACTGAAAAGCCTAAATTGGTTATAACTGACTCATCAACTAACATATACACAGCTTTGTAGGATTCTAGGATCATAGGAAGTTACTAAGCTAATGGCCCTAAAGCCCTTACAAGCCTAGCCAAGTTCTACCCTTATTTCCAAGATCAGTACCTATTGTCCCTGTCCAAGAGGGACACAGGTGGAATCCCCAGGGTGAATTTACAGTTCCCCATCTGATCGTCCAGATTGCGCTTGAACATGGCCAGTGAGTTGCTTTGTTTGACATGGAGTGGGAGCCTGTTCCAAAGGTATGGCAACTTCTGGGAGACAAATCTGTCTCTCCAGCTGGTTCTATAAATGTCCCATGCCAGGTTAATTTCTTTAGAGTGAGTAACCCATGTACCATTTGACTTATGGATATGCAGCATTCCCAATAAAGCCCAGGATCATAGATTGCCTTGTATACAAGGCAGAGATTGCCTTTGAGTAGTCTGCATGAAAAAGAATAAATTAACAGTGATTTCAGATGATCCACATAGAACAGATGCTGAAGACTTTGAATTTTCCTTGTGAGGAACCTTTGTGGTCTCTCCAATTGCTGCAGGTGCTTGGAAAGGTACATACCAAAAGGGGCATTGTACTCAGTTATTGGCCTGATGAGGAAAGAGTACAGAGAGGTTATAACTTTTTTTTTTTCTGGAGGCAATGCCCTTACTTATGAGATGAGCAATATAGAATGCCCTTCTTACCACCGTGAGGATATGGTGCTCAGAGGTAAGGTTGCTGTTAACCTGTGTACCCAGGTCTCTCACCACTGAGTGCATACTTAAGGTGTTGCCACTGATATGGTAATTAGCAGGAGCACTGTTCTTACTGAAAGGGATGATAATGCATTTTTTGCAATGAGTTTAAGGCCATGAGTTTGGCACCAGTCATTTGTTTGTGTAAGACCCTCGTGTAGGATGCTCCCAGTTTGCATTCATCAGCAAACTTTGTCAGCCACAAAGCTTTAGTTTTTGCTTGCACTTCAGAGGAATAGATTCCAGACAGTAGAGGTCCCATGACTGATCTCTGTGGAACACCATTGGTTACAGGTCTGCTGTTGGAGGTGGATTCCCTTATTTTGACTATTTTGACTATATGGCTTCTATCAGTGAGCCAGTTCGTGACCCACCTAATGATATAAGGGATGATGCCTAGCTGGGTGAGTTTGCCAATGATGCCTGGGGGGGGGGGGTTGTGTCATATGGTAGGCTGTAGGCACAGATTTCCCCTCATCCAGGACTTTGGTGGCTGTCTCAAAGAAGTCCACCAGGTTTAACAGGCATGATTTCCCTTTGACAAATCCAAACTGATTAGAGTCATGTGTTTGGAGATTACCTATAGCTTTGCTGATAAGGCCCATGACTATTCACTCCATGGCCTTGCAGACAAAGTTAGTCAGGCTAATAAGTCTATAGTTCCTGGGGTCACTGGAAGCACCACCTTTATGAATGGAAATAACTGTTGCCATTTTCCATTCAGCTATGACAAAGCCGGTGCTTAGACTATGATTGAAAAGAGTACCCAATGGTGTTGCTAATTTGTGTTGGAGCCCAGGTAGGAGGCATCTTGGGATGTTATTAGGTCCTATAGATTCTGTGCTTTTGGCCATAGAGAGGGTTCATAGGTTCATAGGTTCATAGGTATGTACCAGGCTATCAGCCCTAGGGCCTATATAAGCCTAGCCAAATGAGGTTCCCTGGTTTTGCCACCTAAGAAAATTATTTTCCTGTGCCCCTGTCGAGCAGCACCACAGCAGTGATCCTTAGGGTGAATTTCCTGTTTGCCAATCCGATTGTCAAGATTTCTCTTAAAGAGGGCTAATGAGGAGCTCTGCTTTACATGAATGGGTAGCCTGTTCCAGAGTGTGGGAAGTCTCTGGGACAAGAATCTATCCCTCCAGCATGTTCTGTTTATTGTGGTGACAAGGTTTAAGTCTCTGGAGCATGTGGCTCGGAGAGATTGAGATTTCTTTAAGTGTAGCATGTTCATCAGATCTGGGTTAGATATGGCTTTGTATGTTAGGCAGAGGTCGCCTCTGAGTAGGCGATATGAGATGGAGTAGAGCAGGAGTTTTTTGAGATGGTCTGCGTATGTCATCTGTTTGAGGCCGGTAATACTCCTAGTGAGGTATTTCTGTGGTCATTCTAGTTGTTGCAGATGTCTTGTGAGGTATGGCATTTACAACCTGCTCTTTAGAGATACAAGATAGGGGATAGGTGGTAGGGATGTCATGGGGTACGTGTAACGGGGACAGGGGATTGAATTTTTCACAGAACCTGTCAGCCAATAGGTTAGCTATGTCCACAAACTCAGTATATGTGGTATCATTAACTACTAGTTTGGCACAAATCTGGGCCTTTACTTTTAGGTTATGGATTTAACTAAAGAACGCCTTATAGCTGTCCTTAGCTGATGAAGCAAATTTGGATTTGTAGTTTACTTCTTACCGCATATAAAATTATCCAGCATCCACCTGCCTAATCAGCACTAGAAAACATTCTACACAACTATGTTCCTAGTCAGTCATGGTGATCCAGTGACCAAAAACTCCTGTCTACAAACCTATCACATCTGCTGGGCATTGTCTGTACTTGTGTACAAGGTTGCTAAGCCCTGGAACTCCTTACCTGTTTCCATCATGTCAATTCCCTCCCTCCTATCTTTCAAAACCACTCTGAAAGACTTCCTAGCCAAAGTCTGGCTTTGTTCTTGCTTAAAGCCAGGATAAATTATATCCCTAAATGTGAGCAAGCACCTTTTCATTCCTTATACCTCCTTAATCTCCCTTCTTCACTTACCTCCTTACTTCTATCAAATTATCTTCCCCAACTTTCTCTCTAAATATACCATAAGCCTGTTTTTCCCTCACTTCATATCGCAATTCCTGTTTGTATTAGAGAAACTGGGTCTATATTAGGGGATCGAACGTTTAGTTAATCGAATAACTAAATGTCGATCTCTATTAATAGAACACACAAAACCACGAATGGCAGTTTCCACTCAGGGAAACAAGTTGTTTAACTGTTGTGCAAAGTTAGGATGTGGGGGATGAAGCCCCCGCTTCATTTGTGATTATTTATTTACTTTTTCATTGGGCAACAGCATTGTGGAGTGGAAACTGCCGTTCGATGTTTTGTGTGTAAGATTATTAGTGATCAACGTTTAGTTATTCGCTTAACTAAATGTTTGATCATCTGATATAGACGTGACAAACTTACCTTTAATTTCTCTACAAACTGTCTCAACTTTCTCTAGATATTAAATGATTGTCAAACAACTTGTATCAATTGTTAACCAATGTTATATATTATTTCCAATTTGTTATAATGATTTAAACTGCAGATATTTTTGTTTTATTTTTGAAGATTGTAAAATTATTGTTCTTAAAATGTTTTGTAATAATTTTGAGCTTTTCTCCCAGCGCCTCCTCTGAAAACTGGCTTCTACACAGTCAGGCATTCCCAGTAATCAAATGTCAATAGAAAAATAACTACAGTTTTTACAAAGACATTGTGAGAAGATCCTAAAGAAGTATTCATGAGTATGTATAAATTCAGAAATTGGAAACGCATTTTCCAACGACTATTTAGCTTATGACAATTGTCATCCTATTAGGTTAAAGCAAAATATATTTAAGGGCCAATGTATCCATGCATCTCGGATGACATCTGATTTTAGAATAATGAAGGATGAAATTGAATATATAACTGGGTTATTCAAAGACAGAGGATACCCATTCAAAATGTTGAACGAAGTAGGGACATATGTATTTAATGAATGGGGCAAGAAATACAAACCTTTATTTGGTTCAGGAATAACAAATTATAATACTAATTCTAATTTTAACAACACCACTGAAACAAAGGGATATCAACGGGCATTAATATTATGTTATAGTCCCGTATCTGATTTAATAATAGACATAGTCAACAAATTCTGGTATTTGTTATATTCTGATTCAAATGTCAAAGAAATTGTTGGTAGTAGACCAGGGATAGTGTATAAGATGGGGGTTAATATCAAGAAAATTTTACAGAAAAATCCCGGAGAAGGAATGATAAATAAGCAGAATACGATTAGTATTAGTAACAAGTTTACCTCGAATGGCACAAGAAAATGCGGAGCATGTAACCAATGCAAACACATTCTAGAAGTGAATAAAATGTGTATCTACAATGATTATAAACAAGTGGTTAGACCAAAAAAGGGGAACTGTAACACAAAGATGGTAATATACATTGCAAAGTGTGGGGCATGTACCAGCTTTTATGTTTGAAAAACCGAAAGAAATTTTAGAAAGCGTATATATGACCACACTTATTGCATAACTAAAAAAGACGCTACCAATGCACTTTCCAGACATGTAGAAAAAATGGGTAATGACCATATATTCAAATTTGCTATTTTAGATATTATAAGCAGTAACCCGAAAGGAGGGGACATGAAGAAACTGCTTAATTTTAAAGAAATATGGTGGCAACTGTATTTGGATGCAACAAACCCACCTGGTTTGAATGATTTTATTTCTTGTAAACCAATTTTGGAAATGGAATGTAGATAGAAGATAGGCACACATGTATTCAGTAATATGCTTCAATTATGTATATATTTAGTGTAACTTTTTCAGTGATGGTTTATGGATAGGGTAATTACAGTTGAATATGGTTGAACATTACAGGTTTTTCTAGGTTGAATGTAATACATTAAAAGTTGAATATAACTTTCCTTATCATGCTCCCAGTAGCATTCTTGAATGTTTATTTAATTTTTTATACGATGAACGGGAATCTACAGCCAAGTGTCATTGTACAGCATATTTAATATTAAGTTTTAATATACATATGTATTTTTATATATATATATATATATATATATATATATATATATATATATATATATATATATATATTCATCTATGGAGTTTTTTAATATATATATTATATCTCATCAAATGTTATAACATAAGGTATATATTTTATCATTAACATTCCCCATGGAATGTTATTATATTGTTTTTTTTAAACGAAGGAATAGTATGAATATCAAGTGAAACTTTGTATCTTTAAGTACACGTCATACAGGAGATCTGTTTTGCGCCAAATCTGTATATTTAAATGAATGTATAGTGAACAACTGCATTCTGATGAAGCTCACACAGTGAGTGAAAGCGCTTAACCTTACTCTACGTATCTTGGATTTTGTGTTATCTGTGTGTCCACAATAAATCTTTTTATATGGAGGAAAAAGTGCACTTATTGAGATTGTCACAACTTCTGCATGAACACAGCCAAGATTTGTGCTAGCTCAACATCTTGGTATGTCAGACAGGTGTGAGCCATATATAGTAGAGGTGGCAGTTCATGTTTATCATCCCCGACCAAGAGAACCGTCTCTACCAGTAGTTGCAGTGGCACATCCACACCAGGGTCAGATGCACTGCTGCTACCTGAATGTGACTGATATTTGCTGGATGAGGTGCCTTCATGGGGATGCCCAGGACCATGACCCTAGGGCTTGCCACATCTGGGTGTGGACATCACAACATATTGATGGAACAGTGGAAATACTCCCACTATGGCAGCATGATCAGGCACAGCCACATTGACTAACAGCAGATGATGTGGCTGACCAATGCACATGGGGATGCCATTCCCCAACCAGCAGATGTTCCATCACAGACAATACTTGTTCCATCACAGACACCCCTCAATCCATCACAGACACCCTTTTTTCCAACTTGTCATTTATCTGATCCATTGAATCAGCAACATGGTGGGGGCAGTCACACATGTCAGCCCCTGCCACATCTACAACCCAGAGCATTTGTCTGGAGCACCTATGGGAATGTGCTTGTACTGCTATGATAGCCCTAAACATACATTGATTGGAACTGGAATAGACACCTGCACCAAGTGGGCGAGGGATAGCAGGACCCTTCGAGCACCCCATCAATCCTCCTACATGGCACCTCACCCACACTTTGGCTATGGCCAGAGTCAACAGGCACTGATAGCACAGCAGTCACACTTCCCTGATCAATGGCCTCATCTTCCACCTGTCCAATATCTGAGGGCTCACTGAAATGGGTAGGCATAGGTCTACCGGCTGTGTCAAAGGAATTGTAGGGGATGGCTGTATGTCAACCTCAGTGTCAGATTCAACCTCTGCTCCCTCCGACTGTGCCTTTGTTTGGGCACCATCATCATCATCAGAGTCTGCTGATACACTGACATCAGGTGACAGAGGGCCCACACTTCCACTGTCATGATCACCTGTGAGGAAAATCAACAAACACAGGAAACAATTAATACATACACTACTATAGTCCAATATATTTGCTAATAATCTAACAGTGCTGCCACTATTTCAGACAGTCCAGCAAAATACACAAAAGGCATGACATCAACATCACACACTTAAATATCTCTTTAAATTGTGCAGTACTGACATAAAAATGTTTGGCTTAACATCTGCAGGTGATATTACCCTCTGCAAGCCAGATGGTCCTGGAAGAAGTTAAGCAAAAGGTAAGGGCAACATCATCACATGTAACAGTAACACAGTGTGCAATGCTTTTACCCATTTATATGTCTATTTACTATACTGTCTACAAGAATGTGTCTCTGACAACTCTAACCTAAGCTAATAACTATAACAATCTTCAACTCCCCCCCCAAAAAATCACGTAACACAAAAGTAAGGTATTGATTTCAATTGTTTTACTATACAACAGTATTCAGTGGTTGAGATGCCAAAGCCTATCTGGAAGATCCTCCTGGGACATACTTCCTGTCTCTGAAACTGTTACTCCAACATCCTGTACAAGCTGCACTGCATTCTTCTTTGAGCTGTCTGGATCTGTGATATTTGCCAGGAATTCTTCATTGGGTGTTAGTGGTGGTTCCCTAGTAGGCCATTCCCCAGTAACCATCTGATTGTGGCCCACTCCAGCTGCTCTCCTCCATACAGATGTGATCTTGTCAGTGACCCTGTGGTGCACCTGCTTATATGTCCTCTCATGGCCACCCATGGCATTCACACCATAAACCATCAGGCACTAAATTTGCTTCTCGTGTGCCATATCTTCCTATTCCCTTTCCAGCAGAAAAGCAGAATGTTGCCTAAAAACATCCACTAACACCTCATTCTCAGCATCAGTGAAGGGGGTTCTCCTAGGATTGACATGCCTGGGTGGCATACTCCTAGATGTCCTAAAAGAAAACAGAAGGATAATTCACATAAGTATCACATAACTACAAAATAACTGTTTCTAGATAAAACAAAAAAGATAGCCACTCTATTACCCACTGGAGAAATATAAAACAGTCTAGACATGTGAAATATGAACAACAGGCAGGATGCAAAACAAAGAGAATAACAACAGCAACATATCCTTGTTTATACCATAACAATAACTCACCTTTACTCCCCCCAAAAGAACAGTCTATCCTTGTTTGTGCCATAACAGTAACTGAGCATTGCTCCTCCCCAAAAAGAATAGGCAAATGACACATTTTTCTAACACAATCTTTGAAATATTAAAAGTGCTATCAAAGGAAATGCCCCTGAAACATTTGTACATATTTATCACAGAGTATTCCATTTTCACTTATTGGCAATCATGATCATGTATACCTCTGAAATGTCTTGACAAACATGCCAATGCTATTAGTACTCTTGTAACTAATGCATACAGACAAAAGTGTAAAATAATTTGCTTCAGATTTTTTAATACATTCCAGCATATGCAATATGTAGCTAACAAAATGCAAGTATACCTTCTGAAGTTTAGTAATCCTGTGTGCAGATATATCCCAAAGAAATAGCTTATGTGCAGTCTTCCCAACATAAACAAGTCTCCTAACCATCTGTTTGCCTAGCTACATGGTTGCCTTTTTATATGGTGTAAAGTCAGGGCTGTTAGCATGGTGAAGATGCAAATGAGGTGTGAACTCATTAAAATTGCTGAATCCCAATACTCAGATCCATGTAGGAGACATAAACATAATGCAGGCCCTCCATCAGTGTGTGCTGTTAATGGATTGCAACTGTGAATGATTACTGGTTGGGAGAAGTAAAACACAACAGCACTGCAGGCTGCCTTACTTGGACTGGGTGTGGTTGTTCAAAAAAAAAAAGGTTAGAAAAAAATTTTTTTTTTTAAACCCCAAGTGATCATATGCCTAGCTCCTCATACTGATATGTTACCCCATCCACAAGTGATCACATGCCTAGCCCCTCATTCTGATACATTACACCAACTAGAAGTGATCACATTTCTTGTAAATCAACAAAGCAAACTGAAGGTTTGATACCTACCTATAAACCTGGCCTGATTCCAAACCTTGAGTCTGAGAAGGAGAAACACACTGAATGCACATGAGAATAATGATAGGGTATGTCTGGTACATCAAGCAATAATCTATTGTAACTCATCTAAAATTTTTAGATACAAAGCTCTTATAGCTAATAGTGTCATTTTTGAAGAGTCCTATCATTGTCCTGAATCCAGTAAATTCAACAGGTTAAATGAATCCTAAAAAAGTCCAAATACCATGGTTTAGAAGACTGAGCCCTGAAATAGAGATGTACTTTAAGAATATTGACTGTAGTAACCATGATCAAGCCAATGATACTCAATGAAAATGTTCATGGATTTAGAGGTGGGTATTGGACAGATGTCTGACACTGGAAACAGGCACCCCCCTTTGGAGTAGCACATCACATTATTTTTCACATGGTGTTTGTCCTCCTGATTCAAACAATGATGTAGCTGTTATCCCGTTTCAAAGGATGTGCTTGGCTTCTGCAATCTCTTTACTCACTGGAGTAAAATAAGTGAACAGCTGTTACATCTTCCTGATCACGACCACTCAATTTCAATAAAACATAAGAATGAATGACGGCTTTTTCTGCCATGGTTGCTCTGCTGTCAACCAAGCATGGAAATGAAAGAGCTGGTGAAGGGAGGTGTCAAAAACACTTTATGACAAAATAGTTGTTGGCCCTATGTGACCCCATCTCATTCTCAAAGACCTAAAAGATTTTCTACATATGGGGGCTTGCAGTTTCAGAGTTCTGCAAGTTGACATGATGGGCACTTTTAATCAATGAATTATTCATTTCCTTTTGTTTACTGCTATAATTTGACTGAGCAGGTGATCCCTTTCAGCAGAGACTTGGGGAGAAAAGCTCATGTAAAATATAGCTGTATGGAAAATCATATGCAGCATATGCAAACATTAACAATGAATAGGAAATGACTAAATGCAGAATGTACACAGTAACTGTATACATCATATAATAACTATATAAATCCTTTTTTCTATAAAGTCAGCTGTACAGATTATAACAGTTAAAAGATAATGGATTTGCAGTACATTCTGCTACAAAGCAGTTAACTAAATAAACATGAATATTGTAGTAGTCCAGCATGTGTAACAGTTATGTTAACAGATATGAGTAGGTAATAGAATAGGTATTTGCAGAATAAATTGGTTTCCATTCATTTTATCAGAGGCTCAATATGCTGAACCCATATGCTATCATTTTATACTGAAGTGTCAAAATTTAAAAAAAAATGACAGTCGCTGGTTGTGTGAGATCACAGTAGAGCAAGGAGTGGGATTTTGCCATTTCCCCACTGCAGTGCAATGAGTTTGTATATTTAATTTGCAGGGGGTACAAGAATTCAGGGTGCATAATAGATATTTTTACTGCTTTTTTTCACCATTCAGAGGTTTGATTTTGTGGGTCTGAGGTTTTAGCATTCAAATATTTCTGTGTTCGATACTATATTATAGATTCCAAAAATTTAGATTTACCGTTAGAATGAGACTAATGGCAACTTACTTGTATTATTATCCTGGAGTTGAGCAAGAACAAAGTGGTGTTCATCGGGTTAGTCTTTAGCTGTATTTGGGATCAGCCAATTGATTTTAGACGTAATAGCTTGGATTACAAATTCTGGAAACATTAGAAGAGTACTACAATCAGCTGCACTGTTGTTTGGTTTTGTAATGGCTAATAGGAGTTTGCCCCATAAGGTTCTGTTTGGAAACTAATACTGGATGAAAGTGATGAGAGAAAGACAGCTTGCTGGGTTAGAATTAAGATTATTGGAGGGATTTAATAAAGCATACATGGTCATTTTCCACCATGTGCACATCACTTCATGATGTGCACATGGTAGCAGCAAGTATTAGATTCAGTAAGCGCTGTGTAGAGGTGTGCACACCTGTGCAAACAAGATAAACCCTGTGGCATGCTAATTACAGCAGAAGCAGCTGAACTGCCTGCTAATTAACCAATGCAACATGGTGAAGTTATTCAACAAGCTATAAATCAACTGTGTAGACTCTGTGCTGTTTTTTCCTGTGAATTCCAAAAGTTTTGGAAAACAGTCAAAAGAGTCAGTGCTGTGTGCCAATAGGCCTAGGCTGAGAAGGAAAGAGTTTTCAGGCACTACTTAACTTTTCACAACCTACATGATTTGGAAATTGTAGAGCGCTACAGGGTGGATAGGAACACATTATAGGAAGTCTGCGACCTGTGCCATCCTCTACTCATAGTCACAGCCAACTGAGGGAAACCCATACCAGTAGAGACAAAGGCATATGTAGCACTTAGAATCTTAGCTACAGGTACTTTTTAGAGACCAACAGGGGACATGCTGGGGGTATCACAGGCATCATTATCCAGGATCCCCCACCAATTCCTGAATGCAATTCTCCAACAACATGCCAGTGACCACATATATTTTCCCTGTAGTTCTGAGGAGAGGGCCAGAAATATGCAGGAGTTCTACTGAGTACAACACTACCCTGAAGTACTGGGTGTAATAGATTGCATACATGTAGAATTTAAGGCACCACCTGGGGAACAGGATAGGCTTACATAAACAGAAAGGGTTACTACTCTATGAACAGCCAAGTCATGTGTAATGCAGGGAATCATCTTGAACTTGTGTGCTGGCAACCCAGACAGTTACCATGACTCACATAACTGGCACACCTCCCAACTGTACCAGATATTTGCTAAGGGGGATATCCTCCTATACATGTACTGGAACCATGTCTGACAGCATCCATTATAAATACACACACACCCATGGAAGAATGCCATAATGAGGCATGGACTCCAACTAGAAATATCATATAGTGTGTCTTTGGGCTGATGAAGTAACAGTTCTAATGCATAAAAACATCTGGGGGAGCCCTGCAGTACAATTCACAATCATGCACAGAAATATTCACAGCATGTGCTATGCTACATAACTCATACTGAGGAAACAACTTCAACAGGATCAGCAAGGGGAAGGGGCACACATCCCACCACCAATACCAATGTGAGCATAGTTACAGGGAAATGAGGAGTCAGAAAGTGAACCTCCAGGTGCTGTGAGTGTAGACAGACATAGGCATGCTCAGTATGCCCTTGCATTGGCTAAGAGACAATGCATAGCACACTCACCAACTGGGTCCTAAAAACCTCCTCCTGCACACATACATACAGTAACATTGATGCCAACCAATTCACCCAAGCTTTACCTCCCCATGTAATAGTGTGTACTGCTTGCATCAGACAGAGTTAGCCCTGAGCTACAACCGTGTCAACTGCTGCATTTACAAGGTAAGGCTTGAACCTGGAGTGTATTGTGTAATAATATGAATGAGTGGCATATCTTTGTATTTCACTAACTGGTTTCTGTAAGCAAGTAAAAGGTGGGAGATTGGTAGAGAAATGATCTTAACATGTGACAGCAGAGACTTGTGTGACTTATATGTGTTCATTATTAAGTAGTAGGCCTCATGCATTAAAGAGTCACACAGTCATATCCCTTAGAAGTAGTAATGGTCACTGTATGGCCCAATTTAGCATCACACATTTGTAATGGAAAATCATCAAAGAGAGAGAAGTTAGAAAGTAATGATACACATTGCAGTTTCTGACTTCACAACCCTCACAAGATCATACATAACAAAGTTGGGAAATGTTGATGCTATCAATTGTGTAATTTTCCAAGGCCAATATAAGTCAAAGGTAAAATTACCAGTTTAACACAACAAATGTAGATATACTAAACACTTTAAGTCAGCTATGCAACCTGAGCATCAGATACAAAACTTATCTATCCCTGAATCCAAAATATAGCAAACAGGGATATGGCACAGTTATGATCACTTGCACAGGGTGTTGTGTAGGGAGGCAGGGGGTATTGGCTGACACAAAAGGTCAGCGAGCATGCATGAGTAAGAAGGAGAAGCATACAGACATCTGGATAAACCAACAAATGGCCAGTGAGACAAAATCAGTTTTAAGCTGCACGGCTGAACCATGTAACTGGTGTGTGTGTGTGTGTGTGTGTGTGTGTGTGTGTGTGTGTGTGTGTGTGTGTGTGTGTGTGTGTGTGTGTGTGTGTGTGTGTGTGTGCTTGTTGAGGTCCTCCAGGTGAAACTGGTATGTGAACATCTGCATGAACATAGCCAAGATCTGTGCTAGCTCAACATCTTGGTATGTCAGATAAGTGTGAGTCACATATAGTAGAGGTGGCAGTTCATGTTTATCATCCCCAACCAAGAGAACTGTCTCTACCAGTAGTTGCAGTGGCACATCCACACCAAGGTCAGATGCACTGCTGCTACCTGAATGTGACTGATATTTGCTGGATGAGGTGCCTTCATGGGGATGCCCAGGACCATGACCCTAGGGCTTGCCACATCTGGGTGTGGACATCACAACATATTGATGGAACAGTGGAAGTACTCCCACTATGGCAGCATGATCAGGCACAGCCACATTGACTAACAACAGATGATATGGCTGACCAATGCACATAGGGATGCTATTCCCCAACCAGCAGATGTTCCATCACAGACAATACTCGTTCCATGACAGACACCCCTCAATCCATCACAGACACCCTTTTTTCCAACTTGTCATTTATCTGATCCATTGAATCAGCAACATGGTGGAGGCAGTCACACATGTCAGCCCCTGACACATCTACAACCCTGAGCATTTGTCTGGAGCACCTATGGGAATGTGCCTGTACTGCTATGATGGCCCTAAACATATATTGATTGGAACTGGAAGAGACACCTGCACCAGGTGGGCGAGGGATAGCAGGACCCCTCGAGCACCCCATCAATCCTCCTACATGGCACCTCACCCACACTTTGGCTATGGCCAGAGTCAACAGGCACTGATAGCACAGCAGTCACACTTCCCTGATCAATGGCCTCATCTTCCACCTGTCCAATATCTGAGGGCTCACTGAAATGGGTAGGCATAGGTCTACTGGCTGTGTCAAAGGAATTGTAGGGGAATGGCTGTATGTCAACCTCAGTGTCAGATTCAACCTCTGCACCCTCTGACTGTGCCTCTGTTTGGGCACCATCATCATCATCAGAGTCTGCTGATACACTGACATCAGGTGGCAGAGGGCCTGCACTTCCACTGTCATGATCACCTGTGAGGAAAAGCAACAAACACAGGAAACAATGAATACATACACTACTATAGTCCAATATATTTGCTAATAAACTAACAGTGCTGCCACTATTTCAGACAGTTCAGCAAAATACACAACAGGCATGATGTCAACATCACACATTTAAATATCTCTTTAAATTGTGCAGTACTGACATAAAAATGTTTGGCTTAACATCTGCAGGTGATATTCCTCTCTGCAAGCCAGATGGTCCTGGAAGAAGTTAAGCAAAAGGTAAGGGCAACATCATCACATGTAACAGTAACACAGTGTGTAATGCTTTTACCCATTTATATGTCTATTTACTATACTGTCTACAAGAATGTGTCTCTGACAACTCTAACCTAAGCTAATAACTATAACAGGTAAGGTATTGATTTCAATTGTTTTACTATACAACAGTATTCAATGGTTGAGATGCCAAAGCCTATCTGGAAGATCCTCCTGGGACATACTTCCTGTCTCTGAAATTGTTACTCCAACATCCTGTACATGCTGCACTGCATTCTTCTGTGAGCTGTCTGCATCTGTGATATTTGCCAGTAACTCTTCATTGGGTGTTAGTGGTGGTTCCCTAGCAGGCCATCCCCCAGTAACCATCTGATTGTGGCCCACTCCAGCTGCTCTCCTCCATACAGATGTGATCTTGTCAGTGACCCTGTGGTGCACCTTCTTATATGTCCTCCCATGGCCACCCATGGCATTCACACCATAAACCATCTGGCACTAAATTCGCATCTCGTGTGCCATATCTTCCTATTCCCTTTCCAGCAGAAAAGCAGAATGTTGCCTAAAGACATTCACTAACACCTCATTCTCAGCATCAGTGAAGGGGGTTCTCCTAGGATTGACATGCCTGGGTGGCATACTCCTAGATGTCCTAAAAGACAACAGAAGGATAATACACATAAGTATCACATAACTACAAAATAACTGTTTCTAGATAAAACAAAAAAGGTAGCCACTCTATTACCCACTGGAGAAATATAAAACAGACTAGACACGTGAATTATGAACAACAGGCAGGATGCAAAACAAAGAGAATAACAACAGCAACATATCCTTGTTTATGCCATAACAATAACTCACCTTTACTCCCCCCAAAAGAACAGCCTATCCTTATTTGTGCCATAACAGTAACTGAGCATTGCTCCTCCCCAAAAAGAATAGGCAAATGACACATTTTTCTAACACAATCTTTGAAATATTAAAGGTGTTATCAAAGGAACTGTCCCTGAAACATTTGTACATATTTATCACAGAGCATTCCATTTTCACTTATTGGCAATCATGACCATGTATACCTCTGAAATGTCTTGACAAACATGCCAATGCTATTAGTACTCTTGTAACTAATGCATACAGATAAAAGTGTAAAATAATTTGCTTCACATTTTTTTAATGCATTCCAGCATATGCAATATGTAGCTAACAAAATGCAAGTATACCTTCTGAAGTTTAGTAATCCTCTGTGCAGATAGATCCCAAAGAAATAGCTTATGTGCAGTCTTCCCAACATAAACAAGTCTCCTAACCATCAGTTTGCCTAGCTACATGGTTGCCTTTTTATATGGTGTAAAGTCAGGGCTGTTAGCATGGTGAAGATGCAAATGAGGTGTGAACTCATTAAAATTGCTGAATCCCAATATTCAGATACATGTAGGAGACATAAACATAATGCAGGCCCTCCGTCAGTGTGTGCTGTTAATGGATTGCAACTGTGAATGATTACTGGTTGGGAGAAGTAAAACACAACAGCACTGCAGGCTGCCTTACTTGGACTGGGTGTGTCAGGTTAGATCTACAATGTGTTAAATGTAAGGATGGAAATGTAGGTAAGCAGCATGCAATTCACAGGCTGTGTTCCTTAACATCCAACTCGCCCTTCATTTGTTGGAAACTTCACATGATATTATTTCCAGTTAATATCCTCACATATTTTAAGGCCAGTGATGTAGAATTGCTAACAAACTGCATGTGTCAGAGTAATGGCCAGATAACTGAAGAATAACCAACAAGTACAGAAAGGTAAGGCAGACCTGTATATTTGCCAGCAATAATCATAACATATATGATCACGAAGTACACTACATCCAAAAATAATACATGTACAAATAGTTGCATGGTTTGATATCATTGTAGCTGTTGTTGTAGTTGGGTGTGTGCAGAATGACTTCAGTTCTTTGCTGCAAAGCTATTTGTGTGGCAAATAGGGAAAAGGCACCCATACTGTGTTCTGAAGGGGCATTGTAGTGAAAGCCCGAGTCCAGATCTATGTAGACATATCTCATGTGAGCCATCATTTTCTTCTATGAATGTCATACATTTATTTTCTTCATTTCATCTACTTGCCACTTTCTTTTTCCTTTTTTCCTTTTCTGTCTTTGTTTGTCTCATTTTTTGAAGGGGGCAAGTATTTGTACAATGTAGTGCATAATGCAATCACAGGAATAGAAAAAAATGAATGGCAGGTTTGGCTGCACTTATCTCATCTGCACGAAGCACGACAGTGTGCAAACTGGACCACCCAGGAAGGAGACAGGACCTAGACAGCCAAAAATAGAAACTGGATACATTCAATTAATGCTATTGGGCATCATGCAAACACTCTGTGTAGTGTTACATGGTGGTCAACAGTGAGACCTTGAGAAAGATTAATAAAATGGGTAATGTCATGTAGCTAGTCCTGTGGCAGCAAAGTGTAGGGCTGGAAAACAGATGGTCTTGGGTTCTAGTACAGGGTGTACAACTTTTTTTTCTCACTGTTGTGATATTGCAGTTTATAGCAATGAACTGAAAGACAGACAAGTGTTATTCCAACCTTCTTATGGCAATAGGTGTAAGTTTAGGACTGCCATATACCTGGTCCTGGATTCAAATACAGGATATTTCATACACTTTTACTGTTGTTCCTCTCTCACTTATAGCACTTGGGATAGTGTAGCTGATATTATATGTATGAGGGATGTAACACTAGTATTGTGTCAGTTATTTATTTATGTATGTATTATCACACTTACTATCAGATGTATGACTGTGGGTATACTGTGTACTGTATTCCTGTAAGTATAATTTTGATATCTGGACTGGCATGGCCTTCACATTTGCCTAAGACACATACACAAGTGCCTGTACATCCAATAATCTTGCAATTGCAATTGCAATTATGTAATGCCTCACACCTTGGTGTTGCTGCTTTCCACTTACCATTGCACTAACCCGTTGCTCGGAGGTTCACACTTCTGAACAATGTGTTTGTGATTGAAAGGAGAATGCAGCAGTGCCAAACTGTGTGTGTGCACTCCAGTAAACATGATAACTGAAAATGGAGAGAAAGCATCAGTCTCCATTGTTCTAGATCCATAGTAGACATGACAGGCATTTGTGGGGAATGTGCCAGGTTTAGGGCACAGGGGTGGGGTGTCCAGGAAATTCACTGGACTTCTAGTTAAGACCACAGCCAAATGCTTCTGTAGGTGGGCTATTCTGGCTCCCAGTACAAGTCTGAGGCTTAGGATAGTTTAGCCCAGGCTGTATCCTGTGCCACTGGTATCCTGTACACTGGAAAGCAATGTGGGCATCATTATAATGACCTACAGAGAAGGAAGAGGGATACACTTCACAGCTGGATTGAGGAATTTAGGACTAAGGACATTCCACAACAGTGTATCATCTACAGAGAGTACCTGCAAGACTTAGAAAGCTGAATATAGGCAAGACTGGTATTCATAATGGTCTTCTGCTCTGTTCTGCTTTTTTACACAGCTGCCAGTGATTGGGAGTGCAATGTCTGAGCTCACAGGGCTAGACTAGGAAGAATGAGGGAAGCATGTAGTATGTATGCAACAAAAGAGTAGTGTTATTATAGCATTAAAAGTTAAAGATAGCTTTTTTGCTATTTTATACAGTTGCATCAAATTGAGTGTGCATATCCCACACGCTGGAGGGATAGATCCCTGTCCCAGAGACTTCCCATACTCTGGAACAGGCTAACCATCTATGTCATGCAAAGTTTTTCATTAGCACTCTTCAAGAAAAATCTTGATGAGTGGATGGGAAATAGGAAATACACCCCGGGGATCACTTCTGTGTCTTTGCCCGGCAGTGGCACAGGAAAATAACTTTCTTGGGTGGCGTAAGCCAGGGAACCTTGTTGGCTAGGCTTATCTAGGCCCTTGGGCCGATAGCCTAGTACCTACCTAGGAACATATGAACCTATTATAGCATTAAAAGTTAAAGATAGCTTTTTTTGTATTTTATACAGTTGCATCAAATTGAGCATGCATATCCCAACTGTAAAAGCAAGTATGCATGCATTAGTCTGTAGCACAGACCAAGAGTACAATATTACACTTTAGTCAGAAGTTGTGAGTTCAAATACCACACTTCACAACTATACAATAATGTTATTTCTTCAATAATATTTACATTAAATTAAAACCTCTATACCAGTGGCACAAATGTATTTCTGTAAGCTGTATACTGTATAACTGGAGCATACATATGTGCAATATATGAACATTTCAGGGATTACTTGCTGCAATATGTAGTATACCATGCATCTGTTAGGAGGTGGTAGTCTTAAATGTAAAAGTAAAGATAACTGAGTCAAATAATTGTATTAATGCATTGTATGTCACATATGAAGGTACTATCCTTATCTTTTTTCTTTCACCCCAACCCAAATATGTCTTTTGTATTTTATTTTTATTTTATTTCATATTATGTATTAAAAAAGTTTGCCAGTTTATTTTTTTATTTTATTTTATGATTTTTTATTTTATTTTTATTTTATTGTAAAAAATCATTTTTATTTTATTTCATTTTATTTTTTACTATTTTTTTTAATTTTGTCATATGTCACCAAAATGTGTCTATGTCATCCATGTGTGCCACATTACTAAATGATCCACAGCACAGTGGGATAGGCTAGCCACACTGGATCCACCTGCCCCCTCCAACAGCTCCAGCTCCAATGCCCAGCACATCTGGGAGCCAATCTGGCAGTACTGCCTCTGCCACTGCTGCACTACCTGCATCCTAGGTAGCCCTGTCCCGGAGGCTGGTCCAGTGGTTCCCTCCAGGAGCAGTGGCAGAGGTGGTGATTTCATCACCAACACCGAGTTGACAGGGATAGTGTGTAGGTTCAGACCTCTCAACCATACTGAATTCCATGGTATTTACTAGTTTTGAGGACAAAATATTGGGGTGCCACAAATTTACGAGTGGCCCTCTTAATTTCCGAATTTCCCAGTCTTTTTTTTTTTTTTTGTATAACAAGTTTACCACTTTAAATTTATGACTGATATGTCAACACCCATCGCCAGCCTACAGGGGCATGTGTGATGATGACATCAGCTACTGTGTGTTGGACCGGAGGGAAATAAAGGAATGTAAAAAGTTTTGTAGAGTCTATCCACAGCATGTCTCAGCTTCCAGGTAAGAAAACTTATCTAACACTAGATATTAATCAATATTAATCATTAGATATAAGCTTTCAGTGTACAATTCATTTGTTTTATCATAAATCCATTTGTTAAGTCTGCAACAAGTTAGCTGGAAAGTTTTATCTGCTGCTGAGCTGGATTAAGCATTGGCTGTTTCAGTTATCTCTTTATTTTACCTACTTATTAGGTGTATGTTTTATCTGCAGGTTGCTTGTTTTCATTTTATCAAGCGTGCAAGTTTTATCTGCTGCTTGGCAAGTTGGTGGGAAAGTTTTGTGCATACATTCAGAATCGTCTGTTTCAGTTATTTATTTAAATGTTTCTAAACTGGATTAACTGCTGAGCACATTCAGAATCAAACAGTTATCTCTTTGTTTATCTGGTGTGTGTGTCCACATTCGGAATCGGATGTTTCAGTACTTTAGTTATTTATTTAAATGCTGCAGAGCTGAGCACATTCAAAATCGGCCATTTCAGTTATCTCTTTATTTATCTGTTGTGTGTGCATATTCAGAATTGGCCGTTTCAGTTATTTAGTTAAATGCTGCAGTCTGCAGAGCTGGATTAACTGCTGAGCACATTCAGAATTGCCGTTTCAGTTATCCCTTTATTTATCTGATGTGTATGCACATTTGGAATTGTCCGTTTCATTTATCTGCAGAGCAGGATTAACTGCTGCCTTTTCAGGTGTGTGTGTGCATGTATGTGTGTGTGTGTGTGTGTGTGTGTGTGTGTGTGTGTGTGTGTGTGTGTGTGTGTGTGTGTGTGTGTGTGTGTGTGTGTGTGTGTGTGTGTGTGCGCGCGCGCAATGGCCAAACATGCTAAAAAACCCTCTGTCATGCTCAAAAGTTACGCTTGACATAATGGATAGTCTTTAATTATTAATGTTGATTTATAATGATTAGGACTCTAGCTGCATCTCCAGATTATCATTTTGTCCAAAACTATTTCATTCACTTTTCCACCTATGTTGCCAGCATAAAAATACTGACTAAAAATGTGATGCATGGGTTTTTTTTTTTTTTTGAAGTGTGGCAACTCTGTAGAGTTAAGCTCTGTCATCTGCAATGTGTTTACTTCCTGATGCATAATCATGTATGTAACATGTGACATTTTCTCTGTTAAAAATAAATAAATAAATAAACAAACAAAAAAACAAACAAATGAAAGGCAAAAGAAGAAAAGGCATGAAACTTGTATTTGAAATGATGTCTAACTTGCAGGAAGGACTTAATTGCTTACATAGCATTAAGTCACACAAGGGGTTGGAGAGAAGGAAACCAAGGACCATAGAAAATGAAATCACAATGTACTTCAAAAGGACAGCTGGACAGAAATGTGAAAGGAAGCATATATTAATATGTGAACATTTAATATATGTGTTTGCTATTAGCTTTTTTATGCTAGTCTTCTGTATGGGAAATTAACTATTGTATCTGATATGTGATTGTTATCTGATATGTGATTACACCTACTTTTCCCTGGGAAAGGAAATCATGTATCTGATTACACATGGTTTTGTGTGGCAACAGAATGATGAATTGAGATGCATATATTTTGAACTAAAAACAAGTAAATGTCCTGGTCTTGTCTTGCCATAGCTTGGAGGCCTGAGTATATCCACATAAGTGCTGTCCTGGTGTGTATTTGTTTCTCTAATTTAGAATAGTTAACGCCAATATTTATTCACTAAGTGAACTACTATGACACTTACTTAGCTATAGATCAGATTTTTCTGTACATATTTTCTCTGTAAAACTGTTATTTTCATATTCTTTGTGCAGTATCTTGAAGTCTGCATATTTATTTTTTATCAACAATGGTTTCTTTACTGTTTAAATAATTAAAGTTTTATGAATTCACTTTTATGTTTTCATAACTGATATGTCTTATTTAATCATTCATTGTATTTATTTTCCAAGAAGTGAAGTATTATTGCTATTATTACTATTATTATTGTTATTATTATTATTATTGTTATTATTATGATTACAATAATTATTATTATTATTATTATCATCATCACTGCAGGTTGGCAAAGCTCTGCTTTCTGCCTCCAGTTAGCCAGACTGGTATTTATATTTGGCCAATTCAAGAGTGGGCAGATAGCTGGCATGCATGGTCTCTGGCCATATCTAAAATGGTGGCAGTATTACCATGCCAAGTAAGAGAGCTTTGGGGAACTGGAGAATGCTGTCAGCCATCACTTGGAAATGTGTGTGGGTGTGTGTAATGGTTAGAGTTAGGCAGGCTCAAACCCTGTACCTTACATACAAGGAGCAAGAGCCTGAATTCCTTAACCACACCAGCTCTTTGGCCTGTTTGCCTTAAAATGTTTGGCTTTCTAGCAAATTAGTGAGAACTGAATTCATTAAATGATAGGAAGACCGAAACTTAAATATCTGTCTTTCAGGAAGCGCATGGTAACACAAAAGATGTTATTCTAGCAAGTAGCAACTTTTCTAATGTTGTTTAAGCAATGTTTAAAATATGTCCCTGGTTTTAAGCATTTGTCCCCCCCCAATAAATTTTGCCTTTTTCCAGATTTCTTAAGTTGTGCTGCATAGTTCCTCAGGGAGATAGAAGTTTAGTGCTGCTTAGATAAAGTCAGTGTGTGTTAGCAGCACAACAGGTACAATACTTACTTTTGATGCAGAAGGCTGTGGGTTCTACTCCCACAGTATATAGATGGATTGCTGATGCTGTACTGTGTTTTACTTTTAAAGGGATGCTGCAGTCTTGATAATGTCTTCTTTGGTGAAGATACATAGTAACAATTAACCTGTTATCAGTTTTCCATCCATTCCCTATTGCAATATTAGTAGCTTATCATTTTTTTAATGTAACAGGAAATTTATCCCTCAAGGACAACAGGCATTTTATTTGTAGATGGAACAATGGAAATATAAAGTTGTTTGGTAGTAGCAATCTCTTTAGTTACAGATCTCTTTAATGTGGAATTATTTAGATGACTTACTTCTGCAGAGATTGTGCATATTTACTGATACTGGTGGATTGTAGAAGTTTAAGTAGACTTTTATAATGGAAATGTTCTGAATTGAGCAGTTTTGTTATTATTGGTTCATGTCATGCATGTTGTTTCATTGTTTACTAGAAAAACATTAAAAACAATAAATTTAAAATGTGCTCTAACAAGTGTGCTGTATTATACAAGGAATATAATATAATTTAATACAGTCAGGAAGGTGTATCAAAGAAAACATGTATGTTTCGTGTGCAAGGGACCTAGGATTTGAAAACAGACCAAAGGTAATCTTTATCCATCACTGGCCAGATGTATTTTCTTTGAATGTGGGTTTCAATGCTGTTTCAATTAATGTGAGTTTCAAGAGCAGAGAAGCTTTAATGCTAAGTCTATTTTCACTGTGAGACTGTATTGCTTTGTTTAGAAGATGTCTGTCAGTGTTTCTGCTATAAAATGTAAAATAAAAGTTTTAAATGAAATTCAGATAATCATTGTAGAAGTAAAGCAGTATGCACATTACAGTGTTTATGGTAAATTGGGGAAAAATAGCCAAATAATGGGACATTGGAATAGCTGCATTGGGGTGGGCTTTGTATGGGGGACCCCATTCAACCATGATTTTGTGAGGAGGAAAGGGCAGCAAATTCAGACAGCCCCATACGGCACAAACTCTAGCTACACCACTGATCAATAGGCCATTGACAATGACTTTTGGAGGTCCTAGCAAACTATAATATTCTTTTGCTAAGATTAGAATATTGCCTACCATTAAATGCCATACTTTTACCACAAAACCTATATACTGCAAGTCACGAAATAAGGCTCATCATCTTCTCCCTTCCCAGTGAACATAATTGCTACTCATTTAAAAAAATGGTTGCCATTTACTACAGGGTCTGGGGCCATATTTTGGTTGTCTGTTCTTCAGTTTGTGTTTGAAAATTGTTATCCCACAATTCCACTGGAGTGGGTGGGATTACATAATTATGCATGCAAATTTTGTGTTAATCAGTGTACAGATTTGTACCTATTTTTCATGGGCCTTTTTCCAGATTTTTGATGTTTCTAGGTTGAGATGTATGGGTAGGTTGTGTATGGCACCACTGGTGCACATCTACAATGGCTGCAGAGGTTGCTCACCCTCACTTTGGGTAGTACTAGAAGGAGAATCAGGATACATCAAACACTCCAGCCAGTGGCAGAATGAAATGACAGTGATGACAGTCCAGTGGGTGACGACTCACTTCTCAGTGTCCCCTAGCTTGATGACCATGGACTCGGGATGTCACCATCCTCTTCAATCTTGGTGTCCTCAAACCTTTTGTGTCCATCACCATCCCTATCTCTTGCTTTGTTTGTCTTGTCTGTCTGCAATTGCCTCCTCACTTACCCAACTTATGTGACCCAAACATAACTACATTGCTTCCCCAACTTTCCTCTCTCTTTGAAATGCAAATTAAATGGGTACCTGTCCGACAAAAAAAAAATCATCCCATACATAGCTCTCCATTTTGCACATGTTTCTTCTTGACACACTTGATTTGGTCCAGTTGTCTATGCAACATGATTTTGTTGCGGTCACCCCTCTTTCTGGAGATGACAATCCAAATTCAGTTAATATTTTAGACATATGTTCAGTTTACAATATAAAAGAAATGGATAGCTATGGTTCTTTCCTACCTTTCTCCTGCACATTCCTGTCCTGCTTTCCCTTTGTTCTTCCTCCTATTTACTCCACATTTCACCACTTTCCCATCTACCCCATTTTAACACTTTTAATCTGGTCATAAAATAGAATCACAGACAACATATATAAGTTGCTGGAAAAGCAATCGGTCCCTTCATTTTTTGGGATCCATATTTGCACAGAGATATGCCTCATGCCCCAATGTGCAGCAATGGTGAGTGGTGGCAAAAATGTGTGGTTATCCCTGTGCACTGCCACTTAACACCACTGTGCTATGTCAACACATAGCAACAAATCTCATATAAACAATTCATGTCATTGCATTATCTCTGTAATGAAAAATATTTAAAGTATTAGATAAACCTGTATTGAAACCCAGCACAATCTGGTTCCAAAAAGGAATGTATGAATGCATTAACATGTGCTGCCATAGAGTCAGTTAAGCAGCAGGTGTATTTCATAGACTCAATACTAACTGTCAGACATTAACAATGTAGCTCATGTTTGTGCACTGCTTAGCTA
Source organism: Protopterus annectens (assembly GCF_019279795.1). Lineage (NCBI taxonomy): Eukaryota > Metazoa > Chordata > Ceratodontiformes > Protopteridae > Protopterus > Protopterus annectens. The sequence goes on from NC_056743.1 coordinate 1,461,998,902, forward strand.
CATGTAAACATGTGTATCTCGCATAAGTATGCACTTTGATAACCATTGCGTAAACTCACTGCTCGCTGCACTAGGCAAATGTACATATTATGCTGTATTACTGCTGTATATAACATGAAACTACATGTGGAAACATTACAGACTAAGGGCCTTATCTAACAACATGACACATATTTACAATACATCCATGTGTTGCCATCCCCCCAAGCACTGCAACCCTGGAGTCTCTGTACTTTTTCCACACATATATCAACTACACTACAAAATGCAGTATCAAATGCTGTGTGCTTTGCAAGGCACATCAATCTAGTAACATACAGAACTACACCTACTGATCTGTATGCCATTAAAGCCTTTTCTGCAAGACTAGGGAATGAATCAACATGGACCATATCCACAGGGACATAGGTGATCTTCAACACATTTGACCCAACCAATTTTGTTTTTGTCAAGGGTAAATCTTGCTTATTGAACCTCATGGACTTATTGGATACTGACCCCTAAAGACCTAGATGAGGGATAACTATATATACCACCTATGTTGAGTTATCCAAGGCCTTTGACACTATCCCCCATTCATGTCTCATAGTGAAGATCCACATATGGGAATTACACCATATGGTAGTAGAAGGATAGGCAAGTGGCTCGCTAACATAACATATATGTCAAAGTTGGGGACTGCACCTCCATCACATGCCACTTACCATTAAAATACCACAAGGATCTTTGCTGGGACTGGAACTGTTTGCAAACTACTTTTCTTTAGCACAGGCAACAGTAGATGGCCTGTGGTTTACCAAAACTGCAGATGACTAGTAACTGGATGCACTATTATAGAGTCCCCTAATGATGGTAACATATTACAGAAGGGGCTGCCACACACAAATGATCAGTGCCAAACATGCATACTGAACCTTAAAGCATGATGCATGGTGTCCTTTGGCAATGAAGTACCTCTGCTAATTATGATATACATAGCACCCTTCTAAGTTCACACACAGTGTTGTGAGAATTTGGAACACATTTTGATAGCAATCTGCACTTTCATCACTATGTATCCATAGTGGTGACACACACATTCTGCATTGTGCACATCATACATATGGACATCACATCCAAGACCAGGGAGGTCAAACCTCTGCTGTACTCTACCCTTATCAGACCAATAATTGAGTGTAATACTCCCATCTGTCTGTACCTCGCCAGACACCTGCAGCAATTGGTGAATACACAGGTTTGTGCCTGGGAGACTCAAGAGCCTCCAAACATGACATACATGGAAAGACTGAAAGACCTGTCACTGTACTCTGTATCATGCAAGCTGTGGGAGTTGACTTATGTCTGCCCTACAGAGCAGTCTGAAACCCTGCCCTTTTGGAAATGCTGGACATCTGCAAAACAAATTGGACAATAATAACTTGCTCTTGCCTGTGAGATAAACAGAACATGCTGGGGAGACAGATGTATACCCCAGCAATCCATACTCCTCTGTAATAGACTCCCACTGCATGTGAAGTAATGCTCCTCAATGACCCTGTTCAAGTGAAGCATTCACTACTGGTTGAGTGATTGTAAAGTCACCTCTGGGGTAACAGCTCTGTCCCTCATGGACAGAGGCAGTTGGTGTTGCTCACAAAATCGCTCTGCTAAAAATGACCACCCGACTATGCTCAATAAGGATACTTGTTTTTTACAAAGCCAGGCTTCTAAGCACCCTATATAGCCTCCTATGAACCTATGACACTATGTGCCTATGCAGGCATCCTGACATTTTGTTTCCTACACGGTGTGCTGATCTCATCCACTATAAGTTCATCTACACTCTTATAAAAGTAGACTTGTGCCATGGTGCTTCCATAAAGTACTGTATTCTGCAGTCTATGTACCTTAGATAGGTAGGGATTCTGTTCTCACTGCAGTCTTTGGGTGTGTGTGTCTGTGTGTGTCTAGACAGATGATCAGATGTTTGTATCCCACTGTTATTGGTGCAATACTATGGATTGACAGGATTTTGATTCTTGCAGATGCCTACACATCCATTTCATGCAAACCACCCACCATCTTGTCCTCCACATGGTCTGTTCATGTCATCTACTATAAGTTCACCTGCACTCTTGTAAAAGTCAGACTTGTGCCATGGCACTTGAGTAAAGTACTGAGTTTTGTAGTCTTTACACTTGAATAGGTAGGGGTTCCATTCTCACTGCAGTCAACTGTGTGTGTGTATGTATGTGTGTGTGAGAGCTCTTTCTTGATACTACAGAGAACATTTTACACCAGCATGTGGGACACTGTGATATTTTCCTCAACAGACACTGCTGATGTCATCAGCTATAAAGTGTTGTCAGAGACACTCCAAGTCACATGTGAGCTGTGGTGCTTGTCTTGAATATAGAGTTTTGTAGTCTGATTACTTAGATAAGTAGGGGTTCTATTTTCATTGCAGTCAACAGGATGTCTGTGTGTGTATATGCGCTCTTGCTTGACATTGCACACAGCCTTTTACAACAGCATGTGTGACACTGTTATTACCATATTCTCCTCAACAGAAATTGTTGAAGTCAACAGCAATATTGGATTTTTGAAGATGCAGTACTCCCACCAGGGCAGGGTCAGGCACTGGCCTGTAGGCCAGGCAGACATCACCTCATCCTATACCAGACAGATTACAGTACCATGGCTTAAACTCCAGCCATGTACATCAAGGCATGTTTTGTAGGCTCTGTGTTATCTTGCTGAGAAAGCCCTGTGGTCTCTCCAGCTGCTGCATGTTTCTAGTGAGGTACATGCAAAAGAGAACATTATACACTATTACTGTTTTGATTAGGCTTGACTACAGTGCTGCATAGAATCCTAAGATCTGAATATGATGTTGTGACATATTATGTGCACAACTTAGGTGTTCAATACCAGTGCAGACACTTGTTGGTCAAACTTCAGAATGCTATCTACATGTATTCCCAGTGCTGGCATCACTGGGTGTCAGCATAACAGGACTGTTGTCAATGCTGTGATTAAGATGGAATCCCACTTTTCAGATGGCCAACATAAAAAAAGACACAGTTCTGCATTTAGTTATAGATCATGTGCCTTTGATCCCACTCATTTGTCTGTGTTAGCTCCTCTTAGACTTAGATAAGGCTTTTGTCACTACCCCCCACTCAGGCATCATTAACAAACTCACCCAGCTAGGTATCAACCCTTATATCTTTAGATGGGTCACTAACTCTAACAGCAGACCTGTAAACAGAGGTGTTTCACATGGATCAGTCCTGGGGTCCCTACTGTTTGGAGTCTATTTCTCTGAAGTACAGGGAAAAACTAAAGGTCTGTGGCTGACTAAGTTTACTGATGACTGCAAACTGGGAGTGGTCATAGAATCTCCAAACAATGTCAACATCCTTCAAGAGGGTCTTACACAAATAAATGACTGGTGCCAAAGTCATTGCCTTAATCTCAATGCAAAAATGTATTATCATCATTTTTGCTAAGAAATATGTTCCTGCTAACTACCACATCAGTAGCAGCAATCTAAGTACATACTCACCGGTGACAGACCTGGGCACGCAATTTGACAGCAACCTTACTTTTAATCAACATGTCTCCAGAGTGGTATGAAGGGAATTCTATACTCTGCACTCTTCCCTCATCAGGCCAGTAATTGAGTACACTGCCCATTTTGGTATGTATCTTTCCAAGCACCTGCAGAAATTGGAGAAACTACAAAGGTTCCTCACAAGGAAAATTCAAGGTCTATATCATGTGGATCATCTGAAATCATTGTCACTTTATTCTGTTTCATGTGGGCTACTCAGAGGTGATCTCTGCCTTGTATATAAGGCTATCTAAAGACCTTATCCTGATATGTGACATAGATAGAACCTGCTGGAGGGACAGATTTGTCTTCCAGACGTTACCATACCTTTGGAACATACTCCTACTTCATGTCAAACAGAGCCCTCTTCAAACACAATCTGGATGTTTGGATGTGTAACAGTAAATTTACCCCAGGGTTCCACCTGTGACCCTCTTGGACAGGGGCAATAGGTGCTGATTGTGGAAATAAGGATAGATCTAGGCTAGGCTTGTAAGGGCCCTAGGACTATTAGACTAGTAACTTCCTATGATTCAATGATCATGTACTATGTTATCATCATTGCTGGCCTCAATTATTACACCAAATATGCAAGAAACAGCAAACTTGGCAAGCCAATAGCCAACTACTTTAGCCTGAATTGTCAAGAAATAAAGTCCAAACAGTGAAGGGCCAAACACAGATCCCTGGGGTACACCAATGGTGACAGCTCTACTTTTAGAGATTGATTCACACACTTTCACAGTATATGTTCTGTTGGTGAGACAATTGGTTACCCATCTACTGACATAAGGGTTAATCCCAAGCTGGGAGGCTTTCTCAGTAATACCTGAGTGGAGAATTGTGTCCACATCCTAGGCCAGATTACAATTGGCCCTATGCACTGTCTTACCTTTATACAGGTCATTCACATGGAAGCAATGGGCTGTGACAACATCACATATCACCTCTGGCATAACTCACCACATACTCCTTCCTGGATAAGGTTGAATACACACTTCAACACACTGTCTGCATGGGTTATATTCCCATACAAGATTGTACATCAACATGCTTCCATCTGAGTAGATGGGACAGCACCTGATGCATGCATGCATGTATAGATACATCCTGACTCTCCACGACTGTGAGGTAGACCAGCATGTGACCGTGAACCTCTACTACATGTACACTAGTCATATTCTGGCTGTGTGCAACAGACCTGTGTGAGTTGTTAATGTTACATCATGTCTGTTACATCTGATAGATGTCTTCAAATATGTCATCAATGGCATGCATGATGACAACAGTATCATCTTATGGAACTTGACCAGGTCAAGCATTTGACATAAATCCACACTGAGGTAGTCACTCAAAGCTGTCATATATGACCATAAACAGCTATTTTACCAAATGGGTAGACCAATGTATCACATACATGGCATCTCACTATGATGGCATGTTTGACATGATCTATATCTCAGGTCTAGTGATCAGGTCTGTACATCAGGGCTGTCTGTTAGGCCCTTTCCTTTCCACTAGTTAAGTGATGGACATCACAGATGACATACACATGGTGTGTCCACAAAGCTGCCTAAAGGACTACAGAATGTGGGCAATCCTTGACTCCAACTATAATATTAGTATAATGCACACAGTAGCAACACATATCAAATAGTGCTGCCACAGGCATGACAACACCAGCATTGACAAGATACATGGGGGATTTGTTAAGTTAGGAAACAAACATACCACCCAAGTATAATGTGGGCATCACACCATATAATCAGACTAGTAGGTATGTGACCAATTGCTGGGGTAGATGGTAAGTGGTACATCCACCAGCATGTAGTCACAGTGCTGACTATTCCCTTGAATGTAACACAAGTACTGAGTATGTGAATACAATTCACATCAGAAGCCATAATAACTTCATGGTTCACAGCCTTCATCACGCCAGTAACTGTTTACAATGCACCCTTCTTCATATACCTCCTGACACATCTTCCAGTGATGTGTAACTGAAATATATCACTTTTGTCACAGTGAGCTGTCACACAGCTTATTGGCCATACCTAGGTATTCTTTCTGTGGAATATACATAACTGTCTGATGTGGAACACCAATCAAGTTATTACAGCAGATGCATGTGTGGGACCTGCTCAGTTTATCCACACACTATATACATAAGTGTTTGACGACATTATTGGCATGTATATCATTCACGACAGTGTGGATTGTGCTATCTATCTATCTAAATGTGTATGTAAATATATATATATATATATATATATATATATATATATATATATATATATGGATTCATATCACTTCACTGAAAGACCATTTCACTGACACCCATTTCACTGAGACCAAATCACCTAACGTTCATTCCACTGAAAGTTAATTTCACCTAAAACTCATTTCACTAAGACAAGTCAAATGTATATGTCCTTTTCCCCAATGTAGTGATCCTGGTGTCAGTATATATAGTTAGAGGGATGTGTGGGGGGCACAGCCCCCCATATTTGGGGGTGTGCTGGGCATAGCCCCCCACTTAATTTGATTTTCTGTTGTCTGGTTTTGTTTTACATTATTTGGCAAAACCCAAGTAGGTGAGGGGCTATGACCCCCCACCCCCCCAATGTAAATGGCTGTGCCCCCACACACCCCCAACTATATATACTAACACCACGATCACACTACAGTGGGGAAAATGACATATATCTTTGACTTGCCTTAGAGTACTACTTGTCAGTGAAATGAGCTTTAGGTGAAATGAGTTTTAGGTGAAATGAACTTTAGGTGATTTGGTCTCAGTGTAATGGGTGTCAGTGAAATGGCCTTTCAGTGAAGTGATACAATCCATATATATATATATATATATATATATATATATGTGTGTGTGTGTGTGTATGTGTGTGTGTGTGTTTGCATGTCATGCACACAAGGCAACTAGCCTGTATTGCCCATAATATCATATACAGATATAGCAGTGTCCATCCTAACACCTCCAGCAGATTTTACAGTGCCAGGAATGTGTGTGTGGTTATACACATAGAGTGTGAATGTATCATAATTGTTGTTCAAGTGTGTGTGTGTTTGCAGACTCATCTCTTATCACTGCAAATAACATATGTTATGTCAGAGGCATGGGATTACTGAAAGTATTTGTGATGGCTCTCCTCTGGGCCAGCAGTCAAGGAGCCTGAATCCTCACCACTGACACTGGTGAGGGATGTTCACTTGGAAAAAGGATAGATGCACACAGTACTTCCTGTTGCAACTGTCTGCACCGAGCACAGTTTCCCTTAAGAGTAAACAGGGAACACACTCAGTCCAAGGGCTGGGTTTCTCTCTTTCTCTCTCCAGGCCCCTGATAATACACCCCACTGCCACAACTGTAGAGTTGATTCCTTAGTGCCCAAGGTAAGTCTTTCACCACCCTTGGTGTGAAACCAGTGCTCTGTGTCCCTGCTCCAAACAGCTGACATACACACTCTTTGAGATTTGATTTGCACACACACACACACACACACACACACACACACACACACACACACACACACACACACACACACACACACACACACACACACACACACCTAGGAAAGCCTGGCAGAGATTTACTCGCTTTGCTACCCTTTGTCTAGACTAGGTATTTACTGCCACTGGATATTCCAAAGCCAGCTACTCTAAGAGTCTTACAAGGGTACCCAATTATATTGAGTAAAATTAATAAATGGTCATGTTTTATCAATACAGTTAGGATTCCAGGAATGGCCACAGTGTCAACAAATAAATATAAGTACTCTCAAAGGTTAAAATATTCTCTAAAGGACCAGCCACAATGAAAAGTTTAAATATACTTAATTAATAATACAAGAACATGGAAACACTGAATATCTATTTACAATAAACACCAGAGTTTCAGTAACAGGAAATATTAAAAATAACACAGATGAATAGATTCACACAGATACAGAAAAACAGTACTTAACTAATCCTGCTATATTTTCCTGACTGATCTGAAATTTACTATTCTATGCTTACTTACTAAAACAAGGCAAGATGAAGTGGGTGAGTGATCCGTCTATGTCAGGTTTCAAAATCAGACTGCTCTGAGACTTCTATCTCCTCTAGTATTGAAGCATCATTTCAGTGCTGGCTTACAGAAATATATCACATACATCTGGTCATCTGACTTCTGGTTCCCATACTACTCCCCTTTACTAGAAAATGAACCAGAATCTTGCACATATGTGTTACCATGCACACAGATAGGGCTTTGCTAGGATATGTTATAGCATCTGGAAGCCATAAAACCATTTCAACACTTCCATCCTTCCACTGTAGCAATTAGTTCACTGCTAAAAACAATACAACATAATTCCTAGTCCTTGATTTTTACAGACATTTCATCTCTGGCTGCAATTAGAACTGTAAGATACAATCTTTATGGCCTACCATGTAATTTAATTTTGGGCCATTTTTTAAAGTTAGCTGCACTGAGATTAACCTCTTCTCTTGCACTTTCTCTTCCTCTGTTACAATAATAATTTCAACAGTTATAATACAGACTGACGTACAGGCGTATTTCTTTTTTCTCTCCAGCAGGACCCGCTGTTGGTACATTTTTAACACAAGCAGCTTTACAAATACCTTTTTCAACACAAGCTTCTGTACAAATCAGTTTGATATACAAATGAGATATAATTCTTTACAAAACTCCTGATAGTTATGCTGGCATATGTTACACATCCACTGCCTTAAGGCAGTATCTTACATTGTCACATCTCTCCCCCATTTGAAGACTTAAGCTAGTTTCTCAAGTGACCCTGGAGAAATATTGCTTAAGAGGAATGAGCCTGTCTGGGAATACATTAATCAATATCCTGTCCTGAGAGCCCATCTGCATTGGCATTACTATCCTCACTATGGTACTGCACTGTCATATCTCATGCCAGCAACCCTGGACTCCACCTTAATAACTTGGCATTTTGCTGGCTGCCTTGATGTAGTCATGTTAAGGGAATGTGATCTGTAACTACAGTGAATTTTCTGCCATAAAGATAGGGTTGAAGTTTCTGCAGTGCCCATACTATGGTTAGCCATTCTTCTTCTACAGATGCATAACATTTATGCCTGGATTGGAGATATACAACTGGGTGCTCTTCTCCCTCTGAGGAAACCTGGCTGAGTACAGCCCCCATCCCATGGTTTGAAATAACCACCTGCACAACAAATTCTTTGCTGTAATCTGGACTGGCTAATACAGAGGGTTTCCCAAAGCCCCTTTAAGCTTTTGGAATACCTGCTCACAGGCTGGAGTCCATACTACCTTGTCTGGCCTGTTTTTCCTCATTGGGTCTGTGAGGGGAGCAGCTATTGTCCTATAATTAGGAGAAATATTTAGTACCCTGCTGTTCTCAAAAATGCCCTCACCTCCTGTTTGGTAACAGGGACAGGCCACGCTTGAATAGCTTCCACTTTGGCAGGTCTGGCCTTATCTTACCACTCCCCTCTCTATGTCTCAGGTAGGAGACTTCTGCTATATCCACCTGACACTCACTGTGTTTTATGGTCAACCCTGCCCTTTGCAGTCTGCCCAGGACCTCCCAGACATGCTGAAACTACACATGCTAGGAATGGCTGTAAATGGCAATATCATCCAGGTAAGCAAGGGCATAATCTCCTGCTAGGATATGATCTACCAGCCACTGGAAGGTCACTGGGGCATTTTTCATCCAAGAGGGAATCTTTGTGAACTCATATAATCTGAAAGGAGTTACAAAGGCTGACCTCTCTTTAGCAGTGGGAATCAAGGGCACCTAGTGGTCAGATACTTAGGCCCACCCAGCTGCTAAAAGGCTTTATCTGTCCTAGCCATGGGGTAAGCATCTGGCTCTGTGTGACTATTTAGTTTTCTGTAGTCCACACAGAACCTGGTGCTGCCATCTTTCTTTGGTACCAGCACCACTGGAGAGGCCCAGGGACTGCTAGACTCCTGGATTACCCCATTGCCATCATTTCCTGTATCTCTTCCCTCAGAGTCTGCCTGACTTACTCAGGCACCCTGCAGGTCTGACATGAAATTGGCACCTCTTTCAGTCAGTATTTCTCTCGGGCAACCTACCCTGCTGAAAATCTCTAGCAAAGCATTTGCCACCTTCACTGCCTTGATGGAGGACAGAGCCACTGTCTCAGGGTATCTAGTGGCATAATCTACTACCACCAGGATATACATCTTCCCTGTGAAACTTGGGGTACTCAAAGGCCCCAGAATATTCATAGCCACCTTCTGAAATTACTTAATCACAAGCAAAGTCATCAAAGGAGTCTTGACCTTGTCTCCTGCCTTGCCTACTTTTTGGCACTGCTCACAAGTCCTGCAGTACCCTGTTACATCCTTTGCAATCCCAGGCCAATAAAAGTTCTGCATAATACGTTTCTTGGTATGCTTTATGCCCATATGACCTGCAAAAGAAATGCCACTGGTTATGGCTGGAAGAGCCAGGTGATAAGTCTGGGCACTACCATCTGCTGTATTATCTCACCCTCTATCCTTTTTTCAGGGGTCCAGTCTCTATACAGCAACACTTTCTTTCAGTATACAGACTCTTCTTCTCCTTGAGGATCAGGTGCCTCTGTGGCTACCTCTTTCAAGCCTCAGAGTGTAGGGTCCAAGAGTTAATCCTGTCTCAACTCTATCTTTGTGACCATTCCCAGCTGTCTTTCCACAGGAAGCCTGGTATCCTCTGACAGTGATGCTTCACTGTCAGCCTGGTACTACCACTCACCTCTGCCCTTACAGTCACTCTGTCCAAGGGAACATCAGTACCTACCAACAGCTGTGGCTCACCTTCAGGCTCACTGCTACCGGGTGGCTTCCTCCCTGAAATAGCCACCTCACCAGCCATGGTTTCAAGTGTGGTGTCTGTCTGGATCTCCCCAGGCTACCAGACTCACATACCTGTCTCCAAGTCTGAATGAGTGTAACTGCATACACACAAAGTACTGCATTATCAAAATAATTTTCTATTAAGACATCTGGAGGAATATCCTCAAACACACTTACTTGTTTGCTTCCTTTTCCACCCTCCCAGTCAAGGTGAGCCGTAGCCAAAGGCATTTGGAATGGGGTCCCTCCTAAAGCTCTGACTGGAGTGGACTTCCCAAGCAAGTACTGCTCCTCTTTAACCACTGCAGGCTTCACAATGGCTATGTCAGAGGCTATGTTTCTCTTAGTGTCTCAGTGGATGTTTTTAATCCACTAAGATAGGATATAAATCCAGGGATAGTTTGGTACCCCTGTTGTCTCCAGACAACTTGCCACTTGCAGGTTCCCCCACCTTTTCCCTCCCCTTGTTTCCATGGACATCTATATGATACATGGCCCCACTGATTAGATTTAAAACATCTATCCCTTGATCCTGGCTATGTAACTGAACTAGTGGCTTCCCTGTTGCTGGCAGACTCTGTTGGGGTAGTTTAGGCCACCTGGCATGTGTTCCCTTATATCCATGTGCAGCACTGGGTATCCCCTTCTTGTGTAGTGATGCCCTACTTCTTAAGCAGAGATCCCCTTTTTCCCCAGCTTATCTGCAGAGTTACACTCCTAGTCTGCCAACCAGATTCTCATGTCCTCAGACAAAGAGCTAAGGGCTTGTTCCCTCATCAAAAGATCTGCCAGCCCTTCAGAAGTGGTGACCTGACACCCACTCACCGACCTCTGAAAATAAATGCTTAACTCAGCAATATAACTATATACACTTTCATCTGCCTTGCATCTGTGCTCATAAAACATTTTTTCTGTAAGCTTCAGGTGTTAACTTAAAACATTTTAGTAAATATTGTGATAATTTATCATAGTTTAAACAATCAATATCAGACCATTTATAAACAGGAGGTGCAGCATTACCATGGAGTAAAAGGGCCAGAAACTGTACCTACAGCCAGTGTTGCCAGACGTCCCTATTTCGGCGGGACTGTCCCAAAATCAGCAGCCTGATCCCGAGTCCCGCCCTGCCGGTTTAAATCCCGGCCAGCCTCCGCTTTGTTTTTTTTTTTTTTTTTTTTTGATTGGCCCGTATACCTGGTATATGGGCCAATCAAAAATCGCTAAACACGGAGCTTCTTGTGTTCCGCATTAAACAGAAGTAGCTCCGTGTTTAATGATTTTTAATTGGCCTGTATGCCGGTGCAGCACTCTGTTCCGCATTAAAGACCTTTTTTTTTTTTTTTTTTTTTTTTTTTGGTCTTTGCCATGAAAGACCTTTTCTTTTTTTTGGTCTTCACTTGCTTGTCCCTACCTGGCTGGTTGGAAATCTGGCAACCCTGCCTGCAGCCCTTGGTCAACATTATACTGTTTACATACTCTTACAAATATATGAGTAAAACTATCAAAATTTTCACCATGTGTAAACTGTGGAAGAAATTTACTGACCTTTATTGCTTCTGGGGTTCGGTTATTCCCTTCCCCATTACCTGCATGACCCTGGCAATGAGTCAGCATCTCCCTGTCATGTTGATGCTGCCTCTCATTTTTTCACCCTCCAAATGCTGTAGTCTCTCATTTTCTTCAACCTCCAAATGCTGCAGTCTCTCTGCTGATTCAAATTCCATATGTTCTGCCTGCTGCTGTCTCTGCTAATTCTAATTCCAAATGTTTTGCCTACAGTTAAAGTCTTTTTAAGTGCAGACAGGTTTTAAGTCCACTGAGAAAAAAAGTGAACTCTCATGTTTCTGAGGGCTGCAAATCACCCATCACCCGACTGGTTATCTTGATGGTTGCTTGTCTAGGCTACAGCTGCAACTAAGGCTGAAATAATTTTCTCTTTTGTCAGGTTGGCATGCACCAGTCATTTGACTTCACACACCTTGGCCAACTGTTTTTTTTGTCAGCTTGCCATAATTGTCTGCTGACATCTTTACCTGCTTTCCATGATAAAACTAAACTAAAAAAAAAAATAAATACAGCTATTGTGAAAATGAAACTTTTTAGGTTTACCTTGTGGCTGCTGAGAGTACACACACCTTCAGTGCCAACTGCCTACAGGCTACAGAAGTTCGATTAATATCTCACCACTGCCATCAATATATGTGACATCCCCTCTCTGAGCCAGTAATCAGGGATCTTGAATCCTCACCACTTTATTTTACATTTGTTAACCAGGAAAGTCCAACTGGATACATGTTCATTTTCAGTGGAGGCCCGGGGAGAAAAGCTCAAACATCACATTACATATATGACAGAACAAATAAGCAGCCTAAACACATCTGATCTCTATCAAGGAAATACGTATGAGCAAATTTACAGTAATTATTTACAAGTTTTTGTTGTATATATTACATACAATCCTATACATCTTTCAGTTTTGTTTTCCCAGGATGTGCATTTGTTTAATACAGTATATGTCATTGAGTTAGGAGGAACATATCATTGATTTAACAAATATACCAGGGGATACAGGTGATCTCTGATGGAATCCTTGCACAAAGTGCAGTGCGAAGGGTTAGCCAGGGGTATTGCATGAACAAAGCCAGCTGTTTTCATAATGAGTTTTCAAGAGTCTTTTGAAATGGATAAGATAGGTGGAAGAGGAAATTTGACTTGGGAGTGAATTCCAGGTTCTGCCAATAGTGCATGCAAAGAGAGATTTCCTAGCATCGTTTCTATGTTTGATGACATTTATTAGGTTTTGGTTAGTAGATCTTAAGGAGCTAGTGGTGACGTAGGGCTGTATTACTTGCAGAAGTGCTGAGGTTTTGTCAGAAAGGTAGTAGAGCTTATGTGCTAATGAGAGTTGCTTGAGTAGGAGTAGGTGAGGCAACTCCAGCCAGTTGAGTTGCTTGAGAGATAGACAGTGGTGGGATCTATAGGAGGCATCAGTTGCCAACTTGGCTATCTTGTTGTAACAAGATTCCATTTTGTTTAGTTCTGTGTGGTGGAGATTAGTCATGATGGGGAAGGCATAAAGGATGATGAATAAGAGGTGAGTTCTTGCTATAGTGGCTTTAGTGTGTTTAGTCGTGAACTGTTTGTTCCTATAAAACAGACCAAGCTTTTTGTTTACTTTCTTGATTGTGCTATGTGTATGTTGAATTTTAGGTTATTTTTAGGTTATTATTATCTATTTCAACACCTATCAGTTTTGAGTATGTGGTTGGGGTGATCAGCGTATTGTCAGTGGATGTTATGGTAAATTCATTGTTTAGAGGAGGTGATCTACCAGGGCTAAAGAGCATTAGTTTGTTTTTTAGGATTAAGTATAAGTTTAATGTTAGTGAACCATTCTTCAGCTGAAGTAAAGTCATTTTGAGTGAGGATTTGAAGTTCCTTTAGCGTAAGGGAGGCGCATATAATAGAGGTGTTGTTTGTGTATTGCACTATTGAGGCAGAGAGGGAGGAGGAAGCTATTTGGTTTGTAAATAGGGAACAGCAAAGGACCGCGGATGGAACCCTGTGGGACTCCTATGGCTACTGGTAATAGGGGGGACAATTGGTCTTGCCATAGGACTGCCTGCTGATGGCCTATGTAGCAGTTGAACCATGATATAGTGGAGGAGCTCATGTTAAGGGTAGCTAGAGTTTCAAGGAGTATACGGTGGTCGACCATATCAAACGCTTTAGATAGGTCTAGGAATATGGAGGATAAGAATAATCCTTTGTTCCTAAGGTAATTGACTATGTTGGTAAATGAGAGTAATGCTGTGGTGGTGCTATAGGAAGGTCTAAAGCCATGCTGGGATTTGGATAGTAGATTGTTATTTAGTTGAGAGTGAACTACTCTCTCTGATATTTTTGACAGTGGAGATAAAATTGCGATTGGGCGATAGTTTGTGAGTTTAAGAGAGGTACCTCTCTTGTGGAGTGGAATAATATGTGATATTTTCCATGTGTCAGGAACTTTACATTCTGCTATAGATCTATTTATGAGCATAGATACGGGATAGGCTATAGCCTCTGCAGTTAACTGAAGGAAGTCTGCTGGAAGATTGTCAGTGGCTGGTTTGATTGGTTTAAATTTTTTGAGGAGTTTGGCTATTAACTTAGTGGGAACTGGCTGCAGAAAAAAGCTGGGGGAAAGTTTAGAGAACTGGGATGGGTAGGGGTAGTTGTTGGAATGGGGCCTCTGACACTCTTTTGGCTGTTGGCAAGGGCTTGGACTGTATTAGTTAAGTAGTTGTTAAATTGAGTGGGTGTGTCCTCCAGGTTGTTTGGTAATACAGGGGTAGGGGTAGTGCTTTTCTTTGGGTGAAGTAAACTCTTTAATGTGGCCCAGAACTTTTAGGAGTGGTGAGCATATTTTTCCTGTGTGGATTTGTAGTAGTTGGTTTTGTCAAGTTTAATTTGCCTTTTGGCTTTGTTGTGAAGTTCCAGATAGTTTTGTCTCAAGGTAGTGGTTTTGGATTTCTGATATTGCAGCCAGGTTTTGTCTCTTTTTTTCTTTATAGTCTTTGTATCTTTAGATAGCCATGGGGCATAGTTAGATCTGACCCTGATGGTTCAGGAGGGTGCATGATGGTTTAAGATGTTTAGGAAGGTTGAGTTGAAGTATTGCACAGCTTCATCTAGGGGTAGTTGTTTTAGGGGGGTCCAGTTGCAGCATTTTAGTGCATTTATTAAATTGTTGGCCAATCTCAAAAGGTGTGTGTGTGTCAAAAACAAGGGCACCACTGACACCAGTGAGGGACGTTCACTTGGAGCAAAGATAAGAAACACACAGTATTTACCAATGCAATTCTCTGCACCAATCACAATTTCCCTTGAGAACACACAGGGAACACACTTAGTACAGGGACTGCGTTTCTCTGTCTCTGTCTCTCTCTTTCTCTCTCTCTCTCTCTCTCTCTCTCTCAGGCCCCCAATAAAAATCGCCACTGGCACAGCTGTAGAGTTGAGCCCTTAGCTGAGTGTCCAAGCTAAGTCCTCCACCACCCTCTCTGTAATCCAGTGCTCTGTGTCCCTCCTCCAAGGAGCTGACACACACACCTTTTGAGAACTGATTTGCACATACACACACACACATATACACACACACACACACACACACACACACACACACACACACACACACACACACACACACACACACACACACACACCCCTGGGAAAAGTTGGCACAGATTTACTTGCTCTGTTACCCTTTGCCCAAACTATACGGTAGTTACTGCCACCAGACACTGCAAAGCCAGCTACTCTAAGGCACTTACATGCCAAATTATACTAAATAAAATTAATACTAATACAAATTATAGTATTTGACCAAAACAGTAAGGCTTTCAGGAGTGGCCACAGTGTCAACAAATAAATATAAGTACTCTCAAAAGTTAACGTTTTCTTTAAAGGACCATCCACAATGAAACATTTAAATATGTTTAATAATAAATAATAAAAATACATGAAAATACAGAATATCTGTTTACAATAAACACCAGAGTTTCAATCACAGGAAATATTAAAAATAACACAGATGAATAGACTCACAGAGATACAGAGAAACAGTACTTAACTAATCCTGCTATATTTTCCTGACTGATCTAAAGAATTACTATTCTCTGCTTACGTACTAAAGCATGGCAAGATGAAGTGGGTGAGTAATCCTTCTATGTCAGGTTTCAAAACCAGACTGCTCTGAGACTTCTACTTCACCTAGTATTAAAGCATCATTTCAGTGTTGGCTTACAGAATGATATCATAATCTGGTCATCTGACTTCTGGTTCCCATACTACCCCCCTTACTAGAGACCGAACCAGAATCACGCACATATGTGTTACCGTACACACAGATAGAGCTTTGCTATGATGAGTTATAGCATCTGAAAGCCATAAAACCATTGTAACACTTCCATCTTTCCAGGGTATCAATTAGTTCACTTCTAAGGACAATATAGCAGGATTCCTAGCCCTTGGTTTTTACAGAATTTTTTTTTCCGTGGCTGCAGTCAGAACTGTAAGATACAATCTTTGTGGCCTACCAGGTAATTTTATTTCAGACTATTTTTCAAAGTTAGCTAGACTGAGATTAACCTTTTCTCTTCCAGTATCCTTTGTTACAATATTAATTTCAACAGTTATGATATAGTCTGATATACAGGTGTATTTCTTTTTTATGTCCAGCAGGACCCACTGTTGGTACATTTTTGTCACAAACAGCTTTACAAATACATTTTTCAATGCAAGCATCTGTTCAAATTATTTTTATATGCAAATGGCATATAATTCTTTACAAAACTCCAGCTAGCTGTGCTGGCATATATTACACATCCACTGCCTTAATTCTCTTGGCATAACTGGTAATATCTCAAATCATCACAGTATTATTCTGGCATTGTCCATGATTGTGGCTGGTTCCTGTAATGTTTTCCATGAGCCTTTACCTGTGCTCACCTTGCTGGAGACCTCTGCTGAGAGTACACTCATATTCAGGCATATCAGTTTGCACAGCTTACAATATGCAACCTACATAAATTGTATGTAATTTCCCTGATAGATGTCCTCTGCATTATTCATGTAAGGATGCTTATCTCACACAGACATCTTCCCCATTATTATATCACCTTCTGTGACAATCACATAAAACACATTTTCACTGTACTGTCCCTACTGTACCATATAGATATGTGATTGGTGTTGCTGCTAACAACCATCTTCCATTAACATGCCTTTCTCTGCTGTACATTAGGTAGTTTCACCTGCCCTATTTCCCTGTGTTTGTTCCTACAATTCTTGTGTGTTTTCTTATTCAATACACACACTTTCTCTCAGTGTTCATTTTACATGGCAGGCCATGTCTCATTACAGATCATTTATACAACTTCAGTACACAATTCCAGGATTGGGATATCACAATAATCCGTGCTGTAGGTACACTGTCCTGTTCTATGTTTGGACCATATACTTCGTAGTCATATCTTTCAACTGTCCAGATATTCCCAGGATGTCCAGATGTGTTGCTTATCAAATTTTGACTTTCTGCCATATGACTGGGATGATCTCAGGACTTATATGAGTCAATATTACATACATTTGAGTTCATACCTCTCAACTGTCCAGATTTGTGCAGAATGTCCAGTTTTTGTCTCATATTTCTTATCTTTTCCTCATAACATTTTGGTTTTCCGGCAAATCACTGACATGTATTTCCAGTCTGAATTCAGAAACTGATGGCTAACATTTGAGTTTCAAACTTCATGCTCTTCAGAAAGTGCAGGCTACTGTGCAACCTATTATTCTATCATCTTTCTAAGTTTGGAAGAGGAACATTAAAAAAATCTGTCCCTACTTTTGGACCTTTTCCCCCATTATTTATGGCTTTCTCCAGATTTCTTGCTCTAAAAAGTTGAGAGGTATGTTTGGGTTTCATTCTAAAACATTTATATGTGACATCTATGTCAAATATGTCCCTATTTCTGGTTAAATTCCCTACATTGTGTTGGCCTTTGTACAGATATGTTGCACTAACATATTGACAGCAATCTGTGAAGCCCTGGTGATCATTGTGGCATTTCACTCAAATCTGCAAACCCTAGATGCTCTGTTTGAAATAGAATTGATATTAATGTTTGCTTACATGGTTTCCTGTCCAGCAACACTGTTGCTGGCCATGAAACCTAGCTTAGATGCACCGAGCAGCATTAATATGCATTGTGCAATGCCACTCGTCATGCATCACTGCGCAAATCTGTAAAGTCTGTGTAGACTTCGTTCACAGTCTTCACAGAGTTTATTGAATCCCAGGGTATGTGTTTTCACTACTACAGAATATAAAAGGTATTGAGACAATCTTATCTAATTGAGCTGTTTGAGGGTGAGACAGTGGCATGATTCATAAGGTTAGTTTGTAGCAAGCTTTCCAATTTTATTATAGCATTGTTCCAGTTTACTTTTTTTGAC